>NC_056457.1:35027734-35147734 GCF_018296145.1 Oncorhynchus tshawytscha | reverse complement strand
GATCGTTTGGGAATTAGGTGGGATCGAATAAAACAGGGAAACAACATGAGGGAATCTGGGGTAACTGGAAAACAATGCAGACTAAGTGTTAGAATATGGAATGAGTGGGGATTGACTCTACTATAGCTTGAACAGGATGAGGAATTACTGGGACAGAATATGAAGTAGTCGGAATAGAGAGCAGAAGAAGTCTGATGGGATCGTACAAAGCTAATGAACAATCAGACTTTTTCAGATATAATCAGAAACAGCTTGAATCGAAGGAGACGAGGAAATATCTTTCAGAGATTAAGTTAGGAGTATAGGTTGATAGAAGGCTGTAGTGCATTCTGGGGATGTAACAGAGTTGGCCCTGGGTCCTGGGACAACAGGGACAACAGGGTAGAGATATAGGGGGAACAGTGTAGAGGTACAGGGGGAACAGGGTAGAGGTACAGGGGGAACAGGGTAGAGGTACAGGGGGAACAGTGTAGAGGTACAGGGGGAACAGTGTAGAGGTACAGGGGGAACAGTGTAGAGGTACAGGGGGAACAGTGTAGAGGTACAGGGGGAACAGGGTAGAGGTACAGGGGGAACAGGGTAGAGGTACAGGGGAACAGGGTAGAGGTACAGGGGGAACAGGGTAGAGGAAAGGGGGAACAGGGTAGAGGGTACAGGGGGAACAGTGTAGAGGTACAGGGGGAACAGGGTAGAGGTACAGGGGGAACAGGGTAGAGGTACAGGGGAACAGGGTAGAGGTACAGGGGGAACAGGGTAGAGGAAAGGGGGAACAGGGTAGAGGGTACAGGGGGAACAGTGTAGAGGTACAGGGGGAACAGGGTAGAGGTACAGCGGGAACAGGGTAGAGGTACAGGGGGAACAGGGTAGAGGTACAGGGGGAACAGGGTAGAGGTAGGGGGAACAGGGTAGAGGGTACAGGGGGAACAGGGTAGAGATAATGATGAAGGTGATCAAATAATGGCGCTGCTGGTGTTGGTGCTGCTGGTGTTGGTGCTGGGGTGTTGGTGCCGCTGGTGTTGGTGCCGCTGGGGTTGGGGTTAGGGCTGATGCTGCTGGGGTTGGGGTTAGGGTGATGCTGCTGGGGTTGGGGTTAGTGCTGATGCTGCTGGGGTTGGGGTTAGGGGGTACAGATGCTGCTGGGGTTGGGGTACAGGGCTGATGCTGCTGGGGTTGGGGCTGATGCTGCTGGGGTTGGGGCTGATGCTCCTGGGGTTGGGGTTAGGGCTGATGCTGCTGGGGTTGGGGCTGATGCTCCTGGGGTTGGGGTTAGGGCTGATGCTGCAGGGGTTGGGGTTAGGGCTGATGCTGCTGGGGTTGGGGCTGATGCTCCTGGGGTTGGGGTTAGGGCTGATGCTGCTGGGGTTGGGGCTGATGCTCCTGGGGTTGGGGTTAGGGCTGATGCTGCTGGGGTTGGGGTTAGGGCTGATGCTGCTGGGGTTGGGGTTAGGGCTGATGCTGCTGGGGTTGGGGTTAGGGCTGATGCTGCTGGGGTTGGGGCTGATGCTCCTGGGGTTGGGGTTAGGGCTGATGCTGCTGGGGTTGTGGTTAGGGCTGATGCTGCTGGGGTTGGGGTTAGGGCTGATGCTGCTGGGGTTGGGGTTAGGGCTGATGCTGCTGGGGTTGGGGCTGATGCTGCTGGGGTTTGGGTTAGGGCTGATGCTGCTGGGGTTTGGGTTAAGGCTGATGCTGCTGGGGTTTGGGTTAAGGCTGATGCTGCTGGGGTTTGGGGTTAAGGCTGATGCTGCTGGGGTTGGGGTTAGGGCTGATGCTGCTGGGGTTTGGGTTAAGGCTGATGCTGCTGGGGTTGGGGCTGATGCTGCTGGGGTTGGGGTTAGGGCTGATGCTGCTGGGGTTGGGGTTAGGGCTGATGCTGCTGGGGTTGGGGCTGATGCTGCTGGGGTTTGGGTTAGGCTGATGCTGCTGGGGTTTGGGTTAAGGCTGATGCTGCTGGGGTTTGGGTTAAGGCTGATGCTGCTGGGGTTTGGGTTAAGGCTGATGCTGCTGGGGTTGGGGTTAGGGCTGATGCTGCTGGGGTTTGGGTTAAGGCTGATGCTGCTGGGGTTTGGGGGCTGATGCTGCTGGGGTTGGGGCTGATGCTGCTGGGGTTGGGGCTGATGCTGCTGGGGTTGGGGCTGATGCTGCTGGGGTTGGGGCTGATGCTGCTGGGGTTGGGGCTGATGCTGCTGGGGTTGGGGCTGATGCTGCTGGGGTTGGGGGTGATGCTGCTGGGGTTGGGGGTGATGCTGCTGGGGTTGGGGCTCCCACAGGGACGTGAATCTCTTGCAGCGCTGTTATACTTATTTGACTTTCTCTCTCTCTTTTTCTCTCATTTCCTCTCTCTCTCTCTCTCTCTCTGTTTCTCTCTTTCTTTTTCTCTCTGTCTGTTTCTCCGGTTCTCCCTCCCTCCCTCCCTCCCTCCCTCCCTCCCTCCCTCCCTCCCTCCCCCTCCCTTTCCTTGGTCCCTCCCTTTTTCTCTTTCTCTCTCTCTTTCTCTTTCTCTTTCTCTTTCTCTTTCTCTTTCTTCTCCCTCCCTCTCCCTCCCTCCCTCCCACCCTCCCTCCCTCCCTCCCTCCCTCCCTCCCTCCCCCTCCCACCCCCTCCCTCCCTCCCTCCCTCCCTCCCTCCCTCCCACCCTCCCTCCCTCCCTCCCTCCCTCCCTCCCTCCCTCCCTCCCTCCCTCCCTCCCTCCCTCCCACCCTCCCTCCCTCCCTCCCTCCCTCCCTCCCTCCTGTTTTCCTTGGTCTCTCTCTCTCTCATTCTCCCTCCCTCCCTGTTTTCCTTGCTACCTCTCTCACTCTCTCTCTCACCTGTCTGCCAAGGGGAGGTCCAATTACAAAAGCCGTTTTCTTCACTGCTTTGACGCTCCCTCGCCTTTCTTTTGCTTTTCTCTCTCTCTTCCTCTCTGCTTCCTTCTCTCTCTCTTTCTCTCTGCTTCCTTCTCTCTTTCTCTCTCTTTCTCTCTGCTTCCTTCTCTCTCTCTTATCCATCCATTTAGTGAGAGATGCCTTGAACTCTTGCTATCCTGTTTCACTCCTTGGACTTTCGGAAAAACATTATTTTTGTTCTTACTGAGATTCCCTGTCAGGGCCCGGGGTCTGACAGAATCTGTGCAGAACATCTAGGTACACATCAGGTGACGCACTTTCTTCTTATCCAATTTCAAAGGTGCCTAATTGAAGATATTGGAAGAACTGTTCGTATTTACTTTTCATCAGCCAATAAGATGAGTATGCATTAACAAACAGCAAAAGCACTAGCCAATGTCAATCTACAATCCCCCCCCCCATAGTAAAAAAAAAGTCAACCTGTTCTATTCTGTGCGAGAAATAAATATTCCAAACATAGTCGGGGAAAGTTGTGGAATTCGATAGATCTCAAAAGAATACCACCACTAGTATAAAAACACCTTTTAAAGCAATGAGGCTGATGCCACAGATCAGAACGTTTAGCTTAAAATGTTGATGAACTATTAGGCTATTTCTTCACATTATAAGCGCAGCGATGTGCACACGGGCAGAAGGATAGAAGCGAGAATGTTTCAAAATGCCATCAATTAGCGGGGAAAACACCGCTCTCAAAAAGTAACCGCAAATGCGATTGATTATTGATTATACATGTAATGCTTTTATTATAAAGGTGCCTTTTAATGGTGAAAATGATCTTCCCCAAACGTGAAACTCACGTGCATCTTATGTATGCCAGTTAGGCATATTATAACATATTGTAACATATTATAACATATTATAACATATTGTAACATATTGTAACATATTATAACATATTATAACATATTGTAACATATTGTAACATATTGTAACATATTGTAACATATTGTAACATATTGTAACATATTGTAACATATTACAACATATTGTAACACGGGTTGTAAAGTGGATTCATGTGCTTCATTTTAATATTTGGTCACATTAGTTATGATACAAACCTTATCAAAACATATAGGCCTATGGGCCAGGCTACATCAGGTGTGCTACTATGATTCTTTTTAAATCGCAAAAAAAAAAGCTTGCAATGTTTCTTGCCTTTCTGCACACAAGCTGGGCATCATTCACAATGGAGAGATGGTGATGGAGAGATGGTGATGGAGAGATGGTGATGGAGAGATGGTGATGGAGAAATGGTGATGGAGAGATGGTGATGGAGAGATGGTGATGGAGAGATGGTGATGGAGAGATGGTGATGGAGAGATGGTGATGGAGAGATGGTGATGGAGAGATGGTGATGGTGAGATGAGATGGGATGGAGAGATGGGGAGAGGATAGATGGTGATGGAGAGATGGTGATGGAGAGATGGTGATGGAGAGATGGGATGGAGAGATGGGGAGAGGATAGATGGTGATGGAGAGATGGTGATGGAGAGATGGTGATGAGATATGGTGATGGAGAGATGGTGATGGGGAGATGGTGATGGAGAGATGGTGATGATATATGGTGATGGAGAGATGGTGATGAGATATGGTGATGGAGAGATGGTGATGAGATATGGTGATGGAGAGATGGTGATGAGATATGGTGATGAGAGATGGTGATGGAGAGAGGGTGATGAGATATGGTGATGGAGAGATGGTGATGGAGAGATGGTGATGAGATATGGTGATGGAGGAGATGGTGATGGAGATATGGTGGGGTGATGGAGAGATGGTGATGGAGAGATGGTGATGGAGATGGTGATGAGATGATGGATGGAGATGGTGATGGAGATGGGGTGATGGAGAGATGGTGATGGAGAGATGGTGATGGTGAGATGGTGATGGTGATGGAGAGATGGTGATGGAGAGATGGTGATGGTGATGGAGAGATGGTGATGGAGAGATGGTGATGGTGATGGAGGGATGGTGATGGAGAGATGGTGATGGAGAGATGGTGATGAGATATGGTGATGAGATATGGTGATGGAGAGATGGTGATGGAGAGATGGTGATGGAGAGATGGTGATGGAGAGATGGGGAGAGGAGAGGAGCAAAGAGAGGAGAGGGGAGGGGGAAAAGAGAGGAGAGGGGAGAGGAGAGGGGCAAAAGAGAGGAGAGGGGAGTGGGAAAAGAGAGGAGAGGGGAGGAGGCAATGAGAGGAGAGGGGAGGGGGAAAAGAGAGGAGAGGGGAGGAGGCAAAGAGAGGAGAAGGGAGGAGGCAACGAGAGGAGAAGGGAGGAGACAAAGAGAGGAGAGGGGAGGAGGCAAAGAGAGGAGCGGGGAGGAGGCAAAGAGAGGAGAGGAAAGGAGAAGAGGAGAGGGGAGGAGGCAAAGAGAGGAGAGGAAAGGAGAAGAGGAGAGGGGAGGAGGCAAAGAGAGGAGAGAAAAGGAGAAAAGGAGAGGGGAGGAGAAGAGGAGAGGAGAGGAAAGGAGAAGAGGAGAGGGGAGGAGGCAAAGAGAGGAGAGGAAAGGAGAAGAGGAGAGGGGAGGAGGCAAAGAGAGGAGAGGAAAGGAGAAGAGGAGAGGGGAGGAGGCAAAGAGAGGAGAGAAAAGGAGAAAAGGAGAGGGGAGGAGAAGAGGAGAGGAGAGGAGAGGAAGGGAGAAGAGGAGAGGGGAGGAGGCAAAGAGAGGAGAGGGGAGGAGGCAAAGAGAGGAGAGGGGAGGAGGCAAAGAGAGGAGAGGAAAGGAGAAGAGGAGAGGGGAGGTGAGGAGAGGAGAGGAAAGGAGAAAAGGAGAGGGGAGGAGAAGAGGAGAGGAGAGGAAAGGAGAAGAGGAGAGGGGAGGAGGCAAAGAGAGGAGAGGGAGGAGGCAAAGAGAGGAGAGGGGAGGAGGCAAAGAGAGGAGAGGGGAGGAGGCAAAGAGAGGAGAGGAAAGGAGAAAAGGAGAGGGGAGGAGAAGAGGAGAGGAGAGGAAAGGAGAAGAGGAGAGGGGAGGAGGCAAAGAGAGGAGAGGAAAGGAGAAGAGGAGAGGAGAGGAAAGGAGAAGAGGAGAGGAAAGGAGAAGAGGAGAGGAGGCAAAGAGAGGAGAGGAGAGGAGAAGAGAAGAGGGGAGGAGGCAAAGAGAGGAGAGAAAAGGAGAAAAGGAGAGGGGAGGAGAAGAGGAGAGGAGAGGAAAGGAGAAGAGGAGAGGGAGGAGGCAAAGAGAGGAGAGGGGAGGAGGCAAAGAGAGGAGAGGGGAGGAGGCAAAGAGAGGAGAGGAAAGGAGAAGAGGAGAGGAGAGGGGAGGTGAGGAGAGGAGAGGAAAGGAGAAAAGGAGAGGGGAGGAGAAGAGGAGAGGAGAGGAAAGGAGAAGAGGAGAGGGGAGGAGGCAAAGAGAGGAGAGGGGAGGAGGCAAAGAGAGGAGAGGGGAGGAGGCAAAGAGAGGAGAGGAAAGGAGAAAAGGAGAGGGGAGGAGAAGAGGAGAGGAGAGGAAAGGAGAAGAGGAGAGGGGAGGAGGCAAAGAGAGGAGAGGGGAGGAGGCAAAGAGAGGAGAGGGGAGGAGGCAAAGAGAGGAGAGGGGAGGAGGCAAAGAGAGGAGAGGAAAGGAGAAAAGGAGAGGGGAGGAGAAGAGGAGAGGAGAGGAAAGGAGAAGAGGAGAGGGGAGGAGGCAAAGAGAGGAGAGGAAAGGAGAAGAGGAGAGGAGAGGAAAGGAGAAGAGGAGAGGAAAGGAGAAGAGGAGAGGAGGCAAAGAGAGGAGAGGAGAGGAGAAGAGAAGAGGGGAGGAGGCAAAGAGAGGAGAGAAAAGGAGAAAAGGAGAGGGGAGGAGAAGAGGAGAGGAGAGGAAAGGAGAAGAGGAGAGGGGAGGAGGCAAAGAGAGGAGAGGGGAGGAGGCAAAGAGAGGAGAGGGGAGGAGGCAAAGAGAGGAGAGGAAAGGAGAAGAGGAGAGGAGAGGGGAGGTGAGGAGAGGAGAGGAAAGGAGAAAAGGAGAGGGGAGGAGAAGAGGAGAGGAGAGGAAAGGAGAAGAGGAGAGGGGAGGAGGCAAAGAGAGGAGAGGGGAGGAGGCAAAGAGAGGAGAGGGGAGGAGGCAAAGAGAGGAGAGGGGAGGAGGCAAAGAGAGGAGAGGAAAGGAGAAAAGGAGAGGGGAGGAGAAGAGGAGAGGAGAGGAAAGGAGAAGAGGAGAGGGGAGGAGGCAAAGAGAGGAGAGGAAAGGAGAAGAGGAGAGGAGAGGAAAGGAGAAGAGGAGAGGAAAGGAGAAGAGGAGAGGAGGCAAAGAGAGGAGAGGAGAGGAGAAGAGAAGAGGGGAGTAGAAGAGGAGAGGAGAGGAAAGGAGAAGAGGAGAGGAAAGGAGAAGAGGAGAGGGGAGGAGGCAAAGAGAGGAGAGGAAAGGAGAAGAGGAGAGGGAAGAGAGGAGAGGAAAGGAGAAGAGGAGAGGGGAGTAGAAGAGGAGAGGAGAGGAAAGGAGAAGAGGGGAGGAGAGGAGAGGAAAGGAGAAGAGGAGAGGAGGCAAAGAGAGGAGAGGAAAGGAGAAGAGGAGAGGGGAGTAGAAGAGGAGAGGAGAGGAAAGGAGAAGAGGAGAGGGGAGGAGGTCCAACGAGAGGAGAGGAAAGGAGAAAAGGAGAGGGGAGGAGGCAAATGGAGGAGAGGAAAGGAGAAGAGGAGAGGGGAGGAGAAGAGGAGAGGAGAGGAAAGGAGAAGAGGAGAGGGGAGGAGGCAAAGAGAGGAGAGGAAAGGAGAAGAGGAGAGGGGAGGAAAGGAGAAGAGGAGAGGGGAGGAGGCAAAGAGAGGAGAGGAAAGGAGGAGGAGAGGGGAGGAGAAGAGGGAGGAGGCAAAGAGAGGAGAGGAAAGGAGAAGAGGAGAGGGGAGGCAAAGAGAGGAGAGGAAAGGAGAAGAGGAGAGGGGAGGAAAGGAGAAGAGGAAAGGAGAGGGGAGGAGGCAAAGAGAGAGAGGAAAGGAGAAGAGGAGAGGGAGGAAAGGAGAAGAGGAAAGGAGAGGGGAGGAGGCAAAGAGAGGAGAGGAAAGGAGAAGAGGAGAGGGGAGGTGAGGAGAGGAAAGGAGAAGAGGAGAGGGGAGGTGAGGAGAGGAGAGGAAAGGAGAAGAGGAGAGGGGAGGAGAAGAGGAGAGGAGAGGAAAGGAGAAAAGAAGAGGCAGTTCTCTGGGTTGTGTCACAAATAGCAACCTTCTACATATGTAGCGCACTGAGTTTGATCAGGACCTACAGGGCTCTGGTCAAACCTTGTGACTATATAGGGAATATGATGCTATTTGGGACTAAACCATGGACATAGATGCTTCTCTCAGCTCTGTTCTGCTGTGCTCTCCGCCCACTCTCCGCCCACTCTCCGCCCCCTCATCAGACTGTTCACTCCACATTAAGGGACTCAATTAAATATTCATTCTGCGTTGTATCCCAAATGGCACACCCTATTCCCTATATAGTGTACAAGAACCCTATGGGCCCCGGTGAAACGTTGTTGACCATAGGGAATAGGGTGCCATTGGGGACCCATCCTGCCAAACCATTGCTTATATAATAGAACACAGAAGTGTGTTTCCAACCGGGGACCCGCCTGAATAAAACCACGAGTTACACCGACCGCAGAGCAAACAATTATCTGCATAGAAACCTATGACCCAAATGCCACCCTAATACCTATATAGTGCACTTGAACCCTATGGACCCTGGTCATAAAGTAGTACACTACAGACACAGGGCAACTCAGATCATATTCATAATATACTGAAAATGCCACAAACCACCGGTAAGATAAAAAACACATAGAGCCTATAGCAGATGTAAAGACTACAGCTTTGATCTCTTAAGACTCTTTTTCATCTGGATCGATTACAGATTGATGCTATAAATGAACTGTGTTCAGTCTGTAATGCTGAAGTGTTACAGATTGCTCTATATAAAGGTAAAGGTAATTTAATGTTGACACGATATAAGCAGCGTTGACCGTGAATGCAGTCTCCGCTAACCATGGAACACTGCCTTGAACATTCAATCACGCTGTAACGCTAAACTTGAGCGATACGGATTGAATAGAGCCCTTCATGGGGGTGACAGTGGTGGTGCAGACACACACACACACACACAGACACAGACACACACACACAGACACATACGCAGACAGACACACACGCAGACACACACACACGCAGACACACACACAGGCACAAACACAGACACACACACACAGACACACACGCAGACAGACACACACGCAGACACACACACAGGCACAAACACAGACACAGTGCAGACACACACACACACAGTGCAGACACACACACACACAGACACAGACACAGACACAGACACTATAGGCTCTATGGGTACAGCTGTTATAGTCTCTATGGGTACAGCTGCTATAGGCTCTATGGGTACAGGAGCTATAGGCTCTATGGGTACAGCTGCTATAGGCTCTATGGGTACAGCTGCTATAGTCTCTATGGGTACAGCTGCTATAGGCTCTATGGGTACAGCTGTTATAGTCTCTATGGGTACAGCTGCTATAGGCTCTATGGGTACAGCTGCTATAGGCTCTATTGGTACAGGAGCTATAGGCTCTATGGGTACAGCTGTTATAGTCTCTATGGGTACAGCTGCTATAGGCTCTATGGGTACAGCTGCTATAGGCTCTAAGGGTACAGCTGCTATAGTCTCTATGGGTACAGCTGTTATAGTCTCTATGGGTACAGCTGCTATAGGCTCTATGGGTACAGCTGCTATAGTCTCTATGGGTACAGCTGTTATAGTCTCTATGGGTACAGCTGCTATAGTCTCTATGGGTACAGCTGCTATAGTCTCTATGGGTACAGCTGCTATAGGCTCTATTGGTACAGCTGCTATAGGCTTTATGGGTACAGCCGCTATAGGCTCTATGGGTACAGGAGCTATAGTCTCTATGGGTACAGCTGCTATAGGCTCTATGGGTACAGCTGCTATAGGCTCTATGGGTACAGCTGCTATAGGCCCTATGGGTACAGCTGCTATAGACTCTAAGGGTACAGCTGCTATAGTCTCTATGGGTACAGCTGTTATAGTCTCTATGGGTACAGCTGCTATAGGCTCTATGGGTACAGCTGCTATAGTCTCTATGGGTACAGCTGTTATAGTCTCTATGGGTACAGCTGTTATAGGCTCTATGGGTACAGCTGCTATAGGCTCTATGGGTACAGCTGCTATAGTCTCTGTGGGTACAGCTGTTATAGTCTCTATGGGTACAGCTGCTATAGGCTCTATTGGTACAGCTGCTATAGTCTCTATGGGTACAGCTGTTATAGTCTCTATGGGTACAGCTGTTATAGTCTCTATGGGTACAGCTGCTATAGGCTCTATTGGTACAGCTGCTATAGGCTCTATGGGTACAGCCGCTATAGGCTCTATGGGTACAGGAGCTATAGTCTCTATGGGTACAGCTGCTATAGGCTCTATGGGTACAGCTGCTATAGGCTCTATGGGTACAGCTGCTATAGGCTCTATGGGTACAGGAGCTATAGGCTCTATGGGTACAGGAGCTATAGTCTCTATGGGTACAGCTGCTATAGGCTCTATGGGTACAGCTGCAAAAGGCTCTATGGGTACAGCTGCTATAGGCTCTATGGGTACAGCTGCTATAGGCTCTATGGGTACAGCTGCTATAGGCTCTATGGGTACAGCTGCTATAGGCTCTATGGGTACAGCTGCTATAGGCTCTATGGGTACAGGAGCTATAGTCTCTATGGGTACAGCTGCTATAGGCTCTATGGGTACAGCTGCTATAGGCTCTATGGGTACAGGAGCTATAGTCTCTATGGGTACAGCTGCTATAGTCTCTATTGGTACAGCTGCTATACTCTCTATGGGTACAGCTGCTATAGTCTCTATTGGTACAGCTGTTATAGTCTCTATGGGCACAGCTGCTATAGGGTCTATTGGTACAGCTGCTATACTCTCTATGGGTACAGCTGCTATAGTCTCTGTGGGTACAGCTGCTATACTCTCTATGGGTACAGCTGCTATAGGCTCTATGGGTACAGCTGCAAAAGGTTCTATGGGTACAGCTGCTATAGGCTCTATGGGTACAGCTGCTATAGGCTCTATGGGTACAGGAGCTATAGGCTCTATGGGTACAGCTGTTATAGTCTCTATGGGTACAGCTGCTATAGGCTCTATGGGTACAGCTGCTATAGGCTCTATGGGTACAGCTGCTATAGGCTCTATGGGTACAGCTGCTATAGGTTCTATGGGTACAGCTGCTATAGGCTCTATGGGTACAGCTGTTATAGTCTCTATGGGTACAGCTGCTATAGGCTCTATGGGTACAGCTGCTATAGGCTCTATGGGTACAGCTGCTATAGTCTCTATGGGTACAGCTGCTATAGGTTCTATGGGTACAGCTGCTATAGTCTCTGTGGGTACAGCTGTTATAGTCTCTATGGGTACAGCTGCTATAGGCTCTATGGGCTATAGTCTCTAGCTGCTGTTATAGTCTCTATGGGTACAGCTGTTATAGTCTATGGGTACAGCTGCTATAGTCTCTACAGTCTCTATGGGTACAGCTGCTATAGTCTCTATGGGTACAGCTGCTATAGTCTCTATGGGTACAGCTGCTATAGTCTCTATGGGTACAGCTGCTATAGTCTCTATGGGTACAGCTGCTATAGTCTCTATGGGTACAGCTGCTATAGTCTCTATGGGTACAGCTGCTATAGTCTCTATGGGTACAGCTGCTATAGTCTCTATGGGTACAGCTGCTATAGTCTCTATGGGTACAGCTGCTATAGTCTCTATGGGTACAGCTGCTATAGTCTCTATGGGTACAGCTGCTATAGTCTCTATGGGTACAGCTGCTATAGTCTCTATGGGTACAGCTGCTATAGTCTCTATGGGTACAGCTGCTATAGTCTCTATGGGTACAGCTGCTATAGGCTCTATGGGTACAGCTGCTATAGTCTCTATGGGTACAGCTGCTATAGTCTCTATGGGTACAGCTGCTATAGTCTCTATGGGTACAGCTGCTATAGTCTCTATGGGTACAGCTGCTATAGTCTCTATGGGGGTACAGCTGCTATAGTCTCTATGGCTGCTATAGGGGGTACAGCTGCTATAGGCTCTATGGGTACAGCTGCTATAGTCTCTATGGGTACAGCTGCTATAGTCTCTATGGGTACAGCTGCTATAGTCTCTATGGGTACAGCTGCTATAGTCTCTATGGGTACAGCTGCTATAGTCTCTATGGGTACAGCTGCTATAGTCTCTATGGGTACAGCTGCTATAGTCTCTATGGGTACAGCTGCTATAGTCTCTATGGGTACAGCTGCTATAGGCTCTATGGGTACAGGAGCTATAGTCTCTATGGGTACAGCTGCTATAGGCTCTATGGGTACAGCTGCTAGCTATAGGCTCTCTATGGGTACAGCTGCTATAGGCTCTATGGGTACAGCTGCTATAGGCTCTATGGGTACAGCTGCTATAGGCTCTATGGGTACAGCTGCTATAGCTATAGCTGCTCTATGGGTACAGCTGCTATAGTCTCTATGGGTACAGCTGCTATAGGCTCTATGGGTACAGGAGCTATAGGCTCTATGGGTACAGCTGCTATAGTCTCTGTGGGTACAGCTGTTATAGTCTCTATGGGTACAGCTGCTATAGGCTCTATGGGTACAGCTGCTATAGGCTCTATGGGTACAGCTGCTATAGTCTCTATGGGTACAGCTGCTATAGTCTCTATGGGTACAGCTGCTATAGTCTCTAGCTGCTATAGTCTCTATGGGTACAGCTGCTATAGTCTCTATGGGTACAGCTGCTATAGTCTCTATGGGTACAGCTGCTATAGTCTCTATGGGTACAGCTGCTATAGTCTCTATGGGTACAGCTGCTATAGTCTCTGTGGGTACAGCTGCTATAGTCTCTATGGGTACAGCTGCTATAGTCTCTGTGGGTACAGCTGCTATAGTCTCTATGGGTACAGCTGCTATAGTCTCTATGGGTACAGCTGCTATAGTCTCTATGGGTACAGCTGCTATAGTCTCTATGGGTACAGCTGCTATAGTCTCTATGGGTACAGCTGCTATAGTCTCTATGGGTACAGCTGCTATAGTCTCTATGGGTACAGCTGCTATAGTCTCTATGGGTACAGCTGCTATAGTCTCTATGGGTACAGCTGCTATAGTCTCTATGGGTACAGCTGCTATAGTCTCTATGGGTACAGCTGCTATAGTCTCTATGGGTACAGCTGCTATAGTCTCTAGTGGGTACAGCTGCTATAGTCTCTATGGGTGCTATAGTCAGCTGCTATAGTCTCTATGGGTACAGCTGCTATAGTCTCTATGGGTACAGCTGCTATAGTCTCTGGGTACAGCTGGGTACAGCTGCTATAGTCTCTATGGGTACAGCTGCTATAGTCTCTATGGGTACAGCTGCTATAGTCTCTGGGTGGCTATAGTCTCTAGGGTACAGCTGCTATAGTCTCTATGGGTACAGCTGCTATAGTCTCTATGGGTCTCTACAGCTGCTATAGGCTCTATGGGTACAGCTGCTATAGTCTCTGTGGGTACAGCTGCTATAGTCTCTATGGGTACAGCTGCTATAGTCTATGGGTACAGCTGCTATAGTCTCTATGGGTACAGCTGCTATAGTCTCTAGTCTCTATAGGGTATGGGTAGCTGCTATAGGCTCTATGGGTACAGCTGTCTCTATAGGCTCTATGGGTACAGCTGCTATAGGCTCTATGGGTACAGCTGCTATAGTCTCTATGGGTACAGCTGCTATAGGCTCTATGGGTACAGCTGCTATAGGCTCTATGGGTACAGCTGCTATAGGCTCTATGGGTACAGCTGCTATAGTCTCTATGGGTACAGCTGCTATAGTCTCTATGGGTACAGCTGCTATAGTCTCTATGGGTACAGCTGCTATAGGCTCTATGGGTACAGGTGCTATAGTCTCTATGGGTACAGGTGTTATAGTCTCTATGGGTACAGGAGCTATAGTCTCTATGGGTACAGCTGCTATAGTCTCTATGGGTCTCTACAGCTGCTATAGTCTCTATGGGTACAGCTGCTATAGGCTCTATGGGTACAGCTGTTATAGTCTCTATGGGTACAGCTGCTATAGTCTCTATGGGTACAGCTGTTATAGTCTCTATGGGTACAGCTGCTATAGGCTCTATGGGTACAGCTGCAGCTGTTATAGTCTCTATGGGTACAGCTGCTATAGGCTCTATGGGTACAGCTGCTATAGTCTCTATGGGTACAGCTGCTATAGTCTCTATGGGTACAGCTGCTATAGTCTCTATGGGTACAGGAGCTATAGTCTCTATGGGTACAGCTGCTATAGTCTCTATGGGTACAGCTGCTATAGTCTCTATGGGTACAGCTGCTATAGTCTCTATGGGTACAGCTGCTATAGTCTCTATGGGTACAGCTGCTATAGCTCTATAGGCTATAGGCTCTATGGGTACAGGAGCTCTATAGGCTCTATGGGTACAGCTGCTATAGGCTCTATGGGTACAGCTGCTATAGGCTCTATGGGTACAGCTGCTATAGGCTCTATGGGTACAGGAGCTATAGGCTCTATGGGTACAGCTGCTATAGTCTCTATGGGTACAGCTGCTATAGGCTCTATGGGTACAGGAGCTATAGGCTCTATGGGTACAGCTGCTATAGTCTCTGTGGGTACAGCTGCTATAGTCTCTATGGGTACAGCTGCTATAGGCTCTATGGGTACAGGAGCTATAGGCTCTATGGGTACAGCTGCTATAGTCTCTATGGGTACAGCTGCTATAGTCTCTATGGGTACAGCTGTCTCTATAGTCTCTATGGGTACAGCTGCTATAGTCTCTATGGGTACAGCTGCTATAGTCTCTATGGGTACAGCTGCTATAGTCTCTATGGGTACAGCTGCTATAGTCTCTATGGGTACAGCTGCTATAGTCTCTGTGGGTACAGCTGCTATAGTCTCTATGGGTACAGCTGCTATAGTCTCTGTGGGTACAGCTGCTATAGTCTCTGTGGGTACAGCTGCTATAGTCTCTGTGGGTACAGCTGCTATAGTCTCTATGGGTACAGCTGCTATAGTCTCTATGGGTACAGCTGCTATAGTCTATAGTCTCTATGGGTACAGCTGCTATAGTCTCTATGGGTACAGCTGCTATAGTCTCTATGGGTACAGCTGCTATAGTCTCTATGGGTACAGCTGCTATAGTCTCTATGGGTACAGCTGCTATAGTCTCTATGGGTACAGCTGCTATAGTCTCTGTGGGTACAGCTGCTATAGTCTCTATGGGTACAGCTGCTATAGTCTCTGTGGGTACAGCTGCTATAGTCTCTATGGGTACAGCTGCTATAGTCTGCTATAGGGGTACAGCTGCTATAGTCTCTATGGGTACAGCTGCTATAGTCTCTACAGCTGGGTACAGCTGCTATAGTCTCTATGGGTACAGCTGCTATAGTCTCTGTGGGTACAGCTGCTGCTATAGTCTCTGTGGGTACAGCTGCTATAGTCTCTATGGGTACAGCTGCTATAGTCTCTATGGGTACAGCTGCTATAGTCTCTATGGGTACAGCTGCTATAGTCTCTGTGGGCAGGCTATAGTCTCTATGGGTAGCTGCTATAGTCTCTATGGGTACAGCTGCTATAGTCTCTGTGGGTACAGCTGCTATAGTCTCTATGGGTACAGCTGCTATAGTCTCTATGGTCTCTATACAGCTGCTATAGTCTCTATGGGTACAGCTGCTATAGTCTCTATGGGTACAGCTGCTATAGTCTCTATGGGTACAGCTGCTATAGTCTCTATGGGTACAGCTGCTATAGTCTCTATGGGTACAGCTGTCTATAGTCTCTATGGGTACAGCTGCTATAGTCTCTATGGGTACAGCTGCTATAGTCTCTATGGGTACAGCTGCTATAGTCTCTATGGGTACAGCTGCTATAGTCTCTATGGGTACAGCTGCTATAGTCTCTATGGGTACAGCTGCTATAGTCTCTATGGGTACAGCTGCTATAGTCTCTATGGGTACAGCTGCTATAGTCTCTATGGGTACAGCTGCTATAGTCTCTATGGGTACAGCTGCTATAGTCTCTATGGGTACAGCTGCTATAGTCTCTATGGGTACAGCTGCTATAGTCTCTATGGGTACAGCTGCTATAGTCTCTATGGGTACAGCTGCTATAGTCTCTATGGGTACAGCTGCTATAGTCTCTATGGGTACAGCTGCTATAGTCTCTATGGGTACAGCTGCTATAGTCTCTATGGGTACAGCTGCTATAGTCTCTATGGGTACAGCTGCTATAGGCTCTATGGGGGTACAGCTGCTATAGTCTCTATGGGTACAGCTGCTATAGTCTCTATGGGTACAGCTGCTATAGTCTCTATGGGTACAGCTGCTATAGGCTCTATGGGTACAGCTGCTATAGTCTCTATGGGTACAGCTGCTATAGTCTCTATGGGTACAGCTGCTATAGTCTCTATGGGTACAGCTGCTATAGTCTCTATGGGTGCTGCTATAGTCTCTATGGGTACAGCTGCTATAGTCTCTATGGGCACAGCTGCTATAGTCTCTATGGGTACAGCTGCTATAGTCTCTATGGGTACAGCTGCTATAGTCTCTATGGGTACAGCTGCTATAGTCTCTATGGGTACAGCTGCTATAGTCTCTATGGGTAGTCTCTATGGGTACAGCTGCTATAGTCTCTATGGGTACAGCTGCTATAGTCTCTATGGGTACAGCTGCTATAGGCTCTATGGGTACAGCTGCTATAGTCTCTATGGGTACAGCTGCTATAGTCTCTATGGGTACAGCTGCTATAGTCTCTATGGGTACAGCTGCTATAGTCTCTATGGGTACAGCTGCTATAGTCTCTATGGGTACAGCTGCTATAGTCTCTATGGGTACAGCTGCTATAGTCTCTATGGGTACAGCTGCTATAGTCTCTATGGGTACAGCTGCTATAGTCTCTATGGGTACAGCTGCTATAGTCTCTATGGGTACAGCTGCTATAGTCTCTATGGGTACAGCTGCTATAGTCTCTATGGGTACAGCTGCTATAGCTCTATGGGTACAGCTATAGTCTCTATGGGTACAGCTGCTATAGTCTCTATGGGTACAGCTGCTATAGTCTCTATGGGTACAGCTGCTATAGTCTCTATGGGTACAGCTGCTATAGTCTCTATGGGTACAGCTGCTATAGTCTCTATGGGGGTACAGGAGCTATAGTCTCTATGGGTACAGCTGCTATAGTCTCTATGGGTACAGCTGCTATAGGCTATCTCTATGGGTATGTCTCTATGGTACAGCTGCTATAGTCTCTATGGGTACAGCTGCTATAGTCTCTATGGGTACAGCTGCTATAGTCTCTATGGGTACAGCTGCTATAGGGTACAGCTAGTCTATGGGTACAGCTGCTATAGTCTCTATGGGTACAGCTGCTATAGTCTCTATGGGTACAGCTGCTATAGTCTCTATGGGTACAGCTGCTATAGTCTCTATGGGTACAGCTGCTATAGTCTCTATGGGTACAGCTGCTCTATAGTCTCTATGGGTACAGCTGCTATAGTCTCTAGTCTCTATGGGTACAGCTGCTATAGGCTCTATGGGTACAGCTGCTATAGTCTCTATGGGTACAGCTGCTATAGGCTCTATGGGTACAGCTGCTATAGTCTCTATGGGTACAGCTGTTATAGTCTCTATGGGTACAGCTGCTATAGGCTCTATTGGTACAGCTGCTATACTCTCTATGGGTACAGCTGCTATAGTCTCTATGGGTACAGCTGTTATAGTCTCTATGGGCACAGCTGCTATAGGCTCTATTGGTACAGCTGCTATACTCTCTATGGGTACAGCTGCTATAGGCTCTATGGGTACAGCTGCTATAGGCTCTATGGGTACAGCTGCTATAGTCTCTATTGGTACAGGAGCTATAGTCTCTATGGGTACAGCTGCTATAGTCTCTATGGGTACAGCTGCTATAGTCTCTATGGGTACAGCTGCTATAGTCTCTATGGGTACAGCTGCTATAGTCTCTATGGGTACAGCTGCTATAGTCTCTATGGGTACAGCTGCTATAGTCTCTATGGGTACAGCTGCTATAGTCTCTATGGGTACAGCTGCTATAGGGGTACAGCTGCTATAGTCTCTATGGGTACAGCTCTATGGGGGTACAGCTGCTATAGTCTCTATGGGTACAGCTGTTATAGTCTCTATGGGTACAGCTGCTATAGTCTCTAGGACAGCTGCTATAGTCTCTATGGGTACAGCTGCTATAGTCTCTATGGGTACAGCTCTATAGGGTACAGCTGCTATAGTCTCTATGGGTACAGCTGCTATAGTCTCTATGGGTACAGCTGCTATAGTCTCTATGGGTACAGCTGCTATAGGCTCTATGGGTACAGCTGCTATAGTCTCTATGGGTACAGCTGCTATAGTCTCTATGGGTACAGCTGCTATAGTCTCTATGGGTACAGCTGCTATAGTCTCTATGGGTACAGCTGCTATAGTCTCTATGGGTACAGCTGCTATAGTCTCTATGGGTACAGCTGCTATAGTCTCTATGGGTACAGCTGCTATAGTCTCTATGGGTACAGCTGCTATAGTCTCTATGGGTACAGCTGCTATAGTCTCTATGGGTACAGCTGCTATAGTCTCTATGGGTACAGCAGCTGGGTACAGCTATAGTCTCTATGGGTACAGCTGCTATAGTCTCTATGGGGGTACAGCTGCTATAGTCTCTATGGGTCAGCTGCTATAGTCTCTATGGGTACAGCTGCTATAGTCTCTATGGGTACAGCTGCTATAGTCTCTATGGGTACAGCTGCTATAGTCTCTATGGGTACAGCTGCTATAGGGGGTACAGCTGCTATAGTCTCTATGGGTACAGCTGTTATAGTCTCTATGGGTACAGCTGCTATAGGCTCTATGGGTACAGCTGCTATAGTCTCTATGGGTACAGCTGCTATAGTCTCTATGGGTACAGCTGCTATAGGCTCTATGGGTACAGCTGCTATAGGCTCTATGGGTACAGCTGCTATAGTCTCTATGGGTACAGCTGCTATAGTCTCTATGGGTACAGCTGCTATAGGCTCTATGGGTACAGCTGCTATAGGCTCTATGGGTACAGCTGCTATAGTCTCTATGGGTACAGCTGCTATAGTCTCTATGGGTACAGCTGCTATGGGTAGCTATAGCTCTATGGGCTACAGCTGCTATAGTCTCTATGGGTACAGCTGCTATAGTCTCTATGGGTACAGCTCTATGGGTACAGCTGCTATAGTCTCTATGGGTACAGCTGCTATAGTCTCTATGGGTACAGCTGCTATAGTCTCTATGGGTACAGCTGCTATAGGCTCTATGGGTACAGCTGCTATAGGCTCTATGGGTACAGCTGCTATAGGCTCTATGGGTACAGCTGCTATAGTCTCTATGGGTACAGCTGCTATAGTCTCTATGGGTACAGCTGCTATAGTCTCTATGGGTACAGCTGCTATAGTCTCTATGGGTACAGCTGCTATAGGCTCTATGGGTACAGCTGCTATAGGCTCTATGGGTACAGCTGCTATAGTCTCTATGGGTACAGCTGCTATAGTCTCTATGGGTACAGCTGCTATAGTCTCTATGGGTACAGCTGCTATAGTCTCTATGGGTACAGCTGCTATAGGCTCTATGGGTACAGCTGCTATAGGCTCTATGGGTACAGCTGCTATAGTCTCTATGGGTACAGCTGCTATAGTCTCTATGGGTACAGCTGCTATAGTCTCTATGGGTACAGCTGCTATAGTCTCTATGGGTACAGCTGCTATAGGCTCTATGGGTACAGCTATAGGCTCTATGGGTACAGCTATAGTCTCTATGGGTACAGCTATAGTCTCTATGGGTACAGCTATAGTCTCTATGGGTACAGCTATAGTCTCTATGGGTACAGCTATAGTCTCTATGGGTACAGCTATAGTCTCTATGGGTACAGCTATAGTCTCTATGGGTACAGCTGCTATAGTCTCTATGGGTACAGCTGCTATAGTCTCTATGGGTACAGCTGCTATAGTCTCTATGGGTACAGCTGCTATAGTCTCTATGGGTACAGCTGCTATAGTCTCTATGGGTACAGCTGCTATAGTCTCTATGGGTACAGCTGCTATAGTCTCTATGGGTACAGCTGCTATAGTCTCTATGGGTACAGCTGCTATAGTCTCTATGGGTACAGCTGTTATAGTCTCTATGGGTACAGCTGCTATAGTCTCTATGGGTACAGCTGCTATGCTATAGGCTCTATGGGTACAGCTGCTATAGGCTCTATGGGTACAGCTGTTATAGTCTCTATGGGTACAGCTGCTATAGTCTCTATGGGTACAGCTGCTATAGTCTCTATGGGTACAGCTGCTATAGTCTCTATTGGGTACAGCTGTTATAGTCTCTATGGGTACAGCTGCTATAGGCTCTATGGGTACAGCTGCTATAGGCTCTATGGGTACAGCTGCTATAGTCTCTATGGGTACAGCTGCTATAGGCTCTATGGGTACAGGAGCTATAGTCTCTATGGGTACAGCTGCTATAGGCTCTATGGGTACAGCTGCTATACTCTCTATGGGTACAGCTGCTATAGTCTCTATGGGTACAGCTGCTATAGGCTCTATGGGTACAGCTGTTATAGTCTCTATGGGTACAGCTGCTATAGTCTCTATGGGTACAGCTGCTATAGGCTCTATGGGTACAGCTGTTATAGTCTCTATGGGTACAGCTGCTATAGTCTCTATGGGTACAGCTGCTATAGGCTCTATGGGTACAGCTGTTATAGTCTCTATGGGTACAGCTGTTATAGTCTCTATGGGTACAGCTGCTATAGTCTCTATGGGTACAGCTGCTATAGTCTCTATGGGTACAGCTGCTATAGTCTCTATGGGTACAGCTGTTATAGTCTCTATGGGTACAGCTGCTATAGTCTCTATGGGTACAGCTGCTATAGTCTCTATGGGTACAGCTGCTATAGGCCACCTAGTGCTGATGTGAAATATCTTGATGTAATGTGTGAAATGTTGGATAAAGTATCTGATGAAAATAGTGAAATATATTTTAGGGTGGGAGATATGAATATGCATTTTTTTTTTAAACAACGACTGTCCAATGAGAAAGAAACATATTTCTGTTGCCATGCAACCTGACCCAAGTTATGACATCACCAACCAGAACGTTCACTAATAGGCTGGGTATCGCATCATCGACTTGTATCGATCACCTTTTTACCAACATGGCTGAACGTTGTTTTAAAGCTGTATCAATGGCACTAGGTTACAGTGATCATAACCTGGTTGAACTCACTTGGATCACTACAATACCAAAGGCCCTAAAGTAATCTACCACAGGTCCTACAGAGGGTTCGATCAGGACGACCAAGAATATGTTTTTCGCGACGCGGATCCTGTGTTCTGCCTTACAACCAGTGTAACCGAGTGGATCACATGCAGCGACCAAAAAAAAAACGACTCAGAAAAAGAGGGAAACGAAGCGGTCTTCTGGTCAGACTCCGGAGACGGGCACATCGTGCACCACTCCCTAGCATTCTTCTTGCCAATGTCCAGTCTCTTGACAACAAGGTTGATGAAATCCGAGCAAGGGTAGCATTCCAGAGGGACATCAGAGACTGTAACGTTCTTTGCTTCACGGAAACATGGCTCACTGGAGAGACGCAATCCGAAGCGGTGCAGCCAGCGGGTTTCTCCATGCATCGCGCCGACAGAAACAAACATCTTTCTGGTAAGAAGACGGGCGGGGGCGTATGTCTTATGGCCAACGTGACATGGTGTGATGAAAGAAACATACAGGAACTCAAATCCTTCTGTTCACCTGATTTAGAATTCCTCACAATCAAATGTAGACCGCATTATCTACCAAGAGAATTCTCTTCGATTATAATCACAGCCGTATATATCCCCCAAGCAGACACATCGATGGCTCTGAACGAACTTTATTTAACTCTCTGCAAACTGGAAACGATTTATCCGGAGGCTGCATTCATTGTAGCTGGGGATTTTAACAAGGCTAATCTGAAAACAAGACTCCCTAAATTTTATCAGCATATCGATTGCGCAACCAGGGGTGGAAAGACCCTGGATCATTGTTACTCTAACTTCCGCGACGCATATAAGGCCCTGCCCCGCCCCCTTTCGGAAAAGCTGACCACGACTCCATTTTGTTGATCCCTGCCTACAGACAGAAACTAAAACAAGAAGCTCCCACGCTGAGGTCTGTCCAACGCTGGTCCGACCAAGCTGACTCCACACTCCAAGACTGCTTCCATCACGTGGACTGGGAGATGTTTCGTATTGCGTCAGACAACAACATTGACGAATACGCTGATACGGTGTGCGAGTTCATTAGAACGTGCGTTGAAGATGTCGTTCCCATAGCAACGATTAAAACATTCCCTAACCAGAAACCGTGGATTGATGGCAGCATTCGTGTGAAACTGAAGGCACGAACCACTGCTTTTAATCAGGGCAAGGTGTCTGGTAACATGACTGAATACAAACAGTGCAGCTATTCCCTCCGCAAGGCTATCAAACAAGCTAAGCGCCAGTACAGAGACAAAGTAGAATCTCAATTCAACGGCTCAGACACAAGAGGTATGTGGCAGGGTCTACAGTCAATCACGGACTACAGGAAGAAACCCAGCCCAGTCACGGACCAGGATGTCTTGCTCCCAGGCAGACTAAATAACTTTTTGCCCGCTTTGAGGACAATACAGTGCCACTGACACGGCCTGCAACGGAAACATGCGGTCTCTCCTTCACTGCAGCCGAAGTGAGTAAGACATTTAAACGTGTTAACCCTCGCAAGGCTGCAGGCCCAGACGGCATCCCCAGCCGCGCCCTCAGAGCATGCGCAGACCAGCTGGCCGGTGTGTTTACGGACATATTCAATCAATCCCTATACCAGTCTGCTGTTCCCACATGCTTCAAGAGGGCCACCATTGTTCCTGTTCCCAAGAAAGTTAAGGTAACTGAGCTAAACGACTACCGCCCCGTAGCACTCACATCCGTCATCATGAAGTGCTTTGAGAGACTAGTCAAGGACCATATCACCTCCACCCTACCTGACACCCTTGACCCACTCCAATTTGCTTACCGCCCAAATAGGTCCACAGACGATGCAATCTCAACCACACTGCACACTGCCCTAACCCATCTGGACAAGAGGAATACCTATGTGAGAATGCTGTTCATCGACTACAGCTCGGCATTCAACACCATAGTACCCTCCAAGCTCGTCATCAAGCTCGAGACCCTGGGTCTCGACCCCGCCCTGTGCAACTGGGTACTGGACTTCCTGACGGGCCGCCCCCAGGTGGTGAGGGTAGGCAACAACATCTCCTCCCCGCTGATCCTCAACACTGGGGCCCCACAAGGGTGCGTTCTGAGCCCTCTCCTGTACTCCCTGTTCACCCACGACTGCGTGGCCATGCACGCCTCCAACTCAATCATCAAGTTTGCGGACGACACAACAGTGGTAGGCTTGATCACCAACAACGACGAGACGGCCTACAGGGAGGAGGTGAGGGCCCTCGGAGTGTGGTGTCAGGAAAATAACCTCACACTCAACGTCAACAAAACTAAGGAGATGATTGTGGACTTCAGGAAACACCAGAGGGAACACCCCCATCCACATCGATGGAACAGTAGTGGAGAGGGTAGCAAGTTTTAAGTTCCTCGGCATACACATCACAGACAAACTGAATTGGTCCACTCACACAGACAGCATCGTGAGGAAGGCGCAGCAGCGCCTCTTCAACCTCAGGAGGCTGAAGAAATTCGGCTTGTCACCAAAAGCACTCACAAACTTCTACAGATGCACAATCGAGAGCATCCTGGCGGGCTGTATCACCGCCTGGTATGGCAACTGCACCGCCCTCAACCGTAAGGCTCTCCAGAGGGTAGTGAGGTCTGCACAACGCATCACCGGGGGCAAACTACCTGCCCTCCAGGACACCTACACCACCCGATGCTACAGGAAGGCCATAAAGATCATCAAGGACATCAACCACCCGAGCCACTGCCTGTTCACCCCGCTGCCATCCAGAAGGCGAGGTCAGTACAGGTGCATCAAAGCTGGGACCGAGAGACTGAAAAACAGCTTCTATCTCAAGGCCATCAGACTGTTAAACAGCCACCACTAACATTGAGTGGCTACTGCCAACACACTGTCAATGACACTGACTCTACTCCAGCCACTTTAATCATGGGAATTGATGGGAAATGATGTAAATATATCACTAGCCACTTTAAACAATGCTACCTTATATAATGTTACTTACCCTACATTGTTCATCTCATATGCATACGTTGATACTGTACTCTATATCATCGACTGCATCCTTATGTAATACATGTATCACTAGCCACTTTAACTATGCCACTTGGTTTACATACTTATCTCATATGTATATACTGTACTCGATATCATCTACTGTATCTTGCCTATGCTGCTCTGTACCATCACTCATTCATATATCCTTATGTACATATTCTTTATCCACTTACACTGTGTATGACAGTAGTTTTTTTTGGAATTGTTAGTTAGATTACTTGCTCGTTATTACTGCATTGTCGGAACTAGAAGCACAAGCATTTCGCTACACTCGCATTAACATCTGCTAACCATGTGTATGTGACAAATAAAATTTGATTTGATTTGATTTGATTTGACTCACTCACTAGGAACACTACAATACCAGAGGCTGGTCCTAAGGTAATCTACCACAGGTCCTATAGAGGGTTCAATCAGGACTCACTCACTAGGAACACTACAATACCAGAGGCTGGTCCTAAGGTAATCTACCACAGGTCCTATAGAGGGTTCAATCAGGACTCACTCACTAGGAACACTACAATACCAAAGGCCCTAAGGTAATCTACCACAGGTCCTATAGAGGGTTCAATCAGGACTCACTCACTAGGAACACTACAATACCAGAGGCTGGCCCTAAGGTAATCTACCACAGGTCCTACAGAGGGTTCGATCAGGACTCACTCACTAGGAACACTACAATACCAGAGGCTGGTCCTAAGGTAATCTACCACAGGTCCTATAGAGGGTTCAATCAGGACTCACTCACTAGGAACACTACAATACCAGAGGCTGGTCCTAAGGTAATCTACCACAGGTCCTATAGAGGGTTCAATCAGGACTCGCTCACTAGGACCACTACAATACCAGAGGCTGGCCCTAAGGTAATCTACCACAGGTCCTATAGAGGGTTCAATCAGGACTCACTCACTAGGAACACTACAATACCAGAGGCTGGTCCTAAGGTAATCTACCCAAGGTCCTAGAGAGGGTTCAATCAGGACTCGCTCAATAGGAAAACTACAATACCAAAGGCCCTAAGGTAATCTACCACAGGTCCTACAGAGGATTCAATCAGGACTCACTCACTAGGAAAACTAGAATACCAAAGGCCCTAAGGTAATCTACCACAGGTCCTATAGAGGGTTCAATCAGGACTCACTCACTAGGAACACTACAATACCAGAGGCTGGCCCTAAGGTAATCTACCACAGGTCCTATAGAGGGTTCAATCAGGACTCACTCACTAGGAACACTACAATACCAAAGGCTGACCCTAAGGTAATCTACCACAGCTCCTACAGAGGGTTCAATCAGGACTCACTCACTAGGAAAACTACAATACCAAAGGCCCTAAGGTAATCTACCACAGGTCCTACAGAGGGTTCAATCAGGACTCACTCACTAGGAAAACTACAATACCAAAGGCCCTAAGGTAATCTACCACAGGTCCTATAGAGGGATCAATCAGGACTCACTCACTAGGAACACTAAAATACCAAAGGCCCTAAGGTAATCTACCACAGGTCCTATAGAGGGTTCAATCAGGACTCGTTGTGGATGACATTAAGAAAGTGAATGGTTAAAACTGTGTAGTAAGGAAGATCCTGAAATGTCGCTAAATTTGTTTATGAAATGATTTATGAGAATAGCTGATAAACACGCCCCTTTAAAGAAAATGCACTGTGAGGTCAGACGGCGCCCCGTGAATTGATGATGAGCGGAGAAATGTTATGATTCAACGTTATGATGCCAAAAAAGCAACTGATAAATCTCTGTTTGATAAGCAAATTTTTTTTGTAAATGAAGACATCCTGTGACCAAACTAAACGATAGAAGGAAGGAGGGATTTCTATCAGCACCAACATTGATGAAGTGAAGGATGATGGGAAAAAAAACTGTGGAGAACGTTGAACACTATTATGGGTAGGAATTCGAACGTGTCAGCCTCTTTTGTTGTTGAATCAGAGGGTATATTTATTACAAAACCACACGACATCGCAAACAACTTTAATTAATATGTTACAAGGCAAAGTGGACAAGTTGAGGAATGTTATGATTCCAACTGATGCCTCCATGTCATACACCCTTATAAAATCATGAAGGAGAGACAATGCAGGTTTGAATTTCATCGAATAGAAAGGGAAGAGGTAGAAAGGATGCTGTTGTCTCTTTCAGATGACAAGGCACCTGGTACAGATAAGCGAGATGCCAAATTGTTTAGAGTTACAGCTAACCAAATATCAGCCCCAATCTCTCATATGTTTAATAAGTGATTGATGTATGGGGTGGGCCCAGAAGTCTGGAAAGAGTCAAAGGGTATTCCACTACCCAAGGATAAAAAAATCACACTTAGAGTACTGTCCAGTTATATGGTCTATCCCTGGTCCTATCACACTTAGAGTACTGTCCAGTTGTCTGGTCTATCCCTGGTCCTATCACACTTAGAGTACTGTCCAGTTGTCTGGTCTATCCCTGGTCCTATCACACTTAGAGTACTGTCCAGTTATGTGGTCAATCCCTGGTCCTATCACACTTAGAGTACTGTCCAGTTGTCTGGTCAATCCCTGGTCCTATCACACTTAGAGTACTGTCCAGTTATATGGTCAATCCCTGGTCCTATCACACTTAGAGTACTGTCCAGTTATATGGTCAATCCCTGGTCCTATCACACTTAGAGTACTGTCCAGTTATATGGTCAATCCCTGGTCCTATCACACTTAGAGTACTGTCCAGTTATGTGGTCAATCCCTGGTCCTATCACACTTAGAGTACTGTCCAGTTATATGGTCAATCCCTGGTCCTATCACACTTAGAGTACTGTCCGGTTGTCTGGTCTATCCCTGGTCCTATCACACTTAGAGTACTGTCCAGTTATATGGTCAATCCCTGGTCCTATCACACTTAGAGTACTGTCCTGTTATATGGTCAAACCATGGTCCTATCACACTCAGAGTACTGTCCAGTTATATGGTCAATCCCTGGTCCTATCACACTTAGAGTACTGTCCAGTTATATGGTCAATCCCTGGTCCTATCACACTTAGAGTACTGTCCGGTTATATGGTCAATCCCTGGTCCTATCACACTTAGAGTACTGTCCCGTTGTCTGGTCAATCCCTGGTCCTATCACACTTAGAGTACTGTCCAGTTATATGGTCAATCCCTGGTCCTATCACACTTAGAGTACTGTCCAGTTATATGGTCAATCCCTGGTCCTATCACACTTAGAGTACTGTCCAGTTATGTGGTCAATCCCTGGTCCTATCACACTTAGAGTACTGTCCAGTTATGTGGTCAATCCCTGGTCCTATCACACTTAGAGTACTGTCCAGTTATATGGTCAATCCCTGGTCCTATCACACTTAGAGTACTGTCCAGTTATATGGTCAATCCCTGGTCCTATCACACTTAGAGTACTGTCCAGTTATATGGTCAATTCCTGGTCCTATCACACTTAGAGTACTGTCCAGTTATATGGTCATCTGCAGCAAAAATATAAAAAAGCTCTAAACATGGCTGCCAGATTAGCTCTTCATTGCTCTAAACATGGCTGCCAGATTAGCTCTTTGTTGCTCAAAACAGGGCTGCCAGATTAGCTCTTTGTTGCTCAAAACAGGGCTGCCAGATTAGCTCTTCGTTGCTCAAAACAGGGCTGCCAGATTAGCTCTTTGTTGCTCAAAACAGGGCTGCCAGATTAGCTCTTCGTTGCTCAAAACAGGGCTGCCATATTAGCTCTTCATTGCTCTAAACAGGGCTGCCAGATTAGCTCTTCATTGCTCTAAACAGGGCTGCCAGATTAGCTCTTCATTGCTCTAAACAGGGCTGCCAGATTAGCTCTTCATTGCTACAAACAGGGCTGCCAGATTAGCTCTTCATTGCTATAAACAGGGCTGCCAGATTAGCTCTTCATTGCTCTAAACAGGGCTGCCAGATTAGCTCTTCATTGCTATAAACAGGGCTGCCAGATTAGCTCTTCGTTGCTCAAAACAGGGCTGCCAGATTAGCTCTCCATTGCTCTAAACAGGGCTGCCAGATTAGCTCTTCATTGCTCTAAACAGGGCTGCCAGATTAGCTCTTCATTGCTCTAAACAGGGCTGCCAGATTAGCTCTTCATTGCTCTAAACAGGGCTGCCAGATTAGCTCTTCATTGCTATAAACAGGGCTGCCAGATTAGCTCTTCATTGCTATAAACAGGGCTGCCAGATTAGCTCTTCATTGCTATAAACAGGGCTGCCAGATTAGCTCTTCATTGCTATAAACAGGGCTGCCAGATTAGCTCTTCATTGCTCTAAACAGGGCTGCCAGATTAGCTCTTCATTGCTCTAAACAGGGCTGCCAGATTAGCTCTTCATTGCTATAAACAGGGCTGCCAGATTAGCTCTTCATTGCTATAAACAGGGCTGCCAGATTAGCTCTTCATGCTATAAACAGGGCTGCCAGATTAGCTCTTCATGCTCTAAACAGGGCTGCCAGATTAGCTCTTCAGTGCTATAAACAGGGCTGCCAGATTAGCTCTTCATTGCTATAAACAGGGCTGCCAGATTAGCTCTTCATTGCTATAAACAGGGCTGCCAGATTAGCTCTTCGTTGCTATAAACAGGGCTGCCAGATTAGCTCTTCGTTGCTATAAACAGGGCTGCCAGATTAGCTCTTCGTTGCTATAAACAGGGCTGCCAGATTAGCTCTTCATTTCTATAAACAGGGCTGCCAGATTAGCTCTTCATTGCTCTAAACAGGGCTGCCAGATTAGCTCTTCGTTGCTCTAAACAGGGCTGCCAGATTAGCTCTTCATTGCTCTAAACAGGGCTGCCAGATTAGCTCTTCGTTGCTCTAAACAGGGCTGCCAGATTAGCTCTTCATTGCTCTAAACAGGGCTGCCAGATTAGCTCTTCATTGCTCTAAACAGGGCTGCCAGATTAGCTCTTCATTGCTCTATCCATTTCAATATTATCCAAATGCATCAGAATCTCTCATAGCTTCACGTTGAAAACAAATTACTATCCAGTCTTCTAATTTTCATTAGGAATGTGATAAAATATATATATTTTTACAGTAATTTTAAAGTAACCTATCTCTACTGCTTTTTCCCTCTCTCTCTCTCTACTGCTGTCTCTCTCTTTCTTTCCCTCTCTCTTTATACCGGTGTTTCTCTCTCTCTCTCTCTCTCTCTCTCTCTACTGCTGTCACTCTCTCTCTCTAGGCCTGACAGGGTCCTTATATCTTGTCTGGGTTATATTATAGCTAGGACATTACCTCTATGTCGACTGACAGATGCCAGGTTATGTAGCTTGCAGCTGAGGAGCTAGGCCGTCAATCAACACCCCTACCTGCATCCCAAAATGGCACCCTATTCCCTGTAAAGTGCACTATTTTATACCAGAGCCTGACACGTATCCCCAATGGCCCTGGTCAAAAGTAGTGCACTATAAAGAGAATTAGGGTGCCATTTAGGACGGACCCTCCGTGTGGATACTAAAGGCGGTGTCATAACTGTCTTTCAAGGGCGATTCAGTCAGTGAAGACCGTCAAGAGGAGTCGCCATGCAGCGTTTCACAAGCCGTTCTGATGACTCATATTTTTACGTTACAGAACTGAACAGGTCATTCCAGTCCTGATATGGACTTTCTTTTTTCTACTTTAAGTTCTTTTCTTCAGGTACACATGATGTGAGGTAAAATTATGCTCCTCAAAGTAAGATGAACTTGGTGTAAAGTACAGTAAAGAGACCTGCCTGACCCTCCCTCCCTCCCTCCCTCCCTCCCTCCCTCCCTCCCTCCCTCCCTCCCTCCCTCCCTCCCTCCCTCCCTCCCTCCCTCCCTCCCTCCCTCCCTCCCTCCCTCCCTCCCTCCATCTCCTTCTCCATCTCCATCTCCCTCTCTCTCTCTCTCTCACACTACCTTTCTGTTCTTTTCAAATCTTCCACATTCACTACCGATATATTTATTAATCTCTAATTCTCTTTAATATTTGGTCTGTATCTCTCTCCCCTCTTATGTGAACAAAAATATGTTCTTTAAACTCAGTAAAATGACCTTCAAGTACAGAATAGTAGGAATCTCTCTCAGTCTCTGCACCATACAAGATCGTAAAAGTGTTCTGTAGTGAAAAGAGTAATTCAATTCTGCAAGGTCATCGACTGTATATACAAAACCTCTTGAAAGATCTCCGCTGTGAACTAGTGTGGGATACAGCCATTTGGCGAATACTCCGGGAACGTCCCAAATGGCACCCTATTCCCTATCTAGTGCATTACTTTTGAACAGGGCCCACGGGGGATAGGGAATAGTGTGTCATTAGGGATAACCATAGACAGAAGCCCGAGAACTCTACTTACGCAACAAGCTAGTTAGTCATCCAAAGTTACTGTGGGCAGAATATAACTAGAATATAGTGTAACTACAATATAACTAGAATATTGTGTAGCTAGAATATAACTAGAATATAGTGTAACTACAATATAACTAGAATATTGTGTAGCTAGAATATAACTAGAATATAGTGTAACTAGAATATAGTGTAGCTAGAATATAACTACAATATAGTGTAACTAGAATATAGTGTAGCTAGAATATAACTACAATATAGTGTAACTAGAATATAGTGTAGCTAGAATATAACTAGAATATAGTGTAACTAGAATATAGTGTAACTAGAATATAACTAGAATATAGTTTAACTAGAACATAACTAGAAAACACTGTAACTAGAATTTAACTAGAATATAACTAGAATAGACTGCAACTAGAATATACTGTAACTAGAATAGACTGTAACTAGAATATAACTAGAGTACAACTAGAATATACTGTCACAAGAATATAACTAGAAAATACTGTAACTAGAATATAACTTGAATATACTATCACAAGAATATAACTAGAATATCACTAGAATATACTGTAACTGGACTATAACAATAATATAACTAGAAAATAACTAGAAAACAATTATAATATACTGTAACTAGAATATAACTAGAATATGCTGTAACTAGAATATAACTAGAACATACTGTCACAAGAATAAAACGACAATATAACTAGAATATAATTAGAATATACTGTAACTAGAATATAACTACATGATACTGTAACTAGAATATAACTACAATATACTGTAACTAGAATGTAGCTAGAATATAATTAGAATACACTGTCACAAGAATATAACAGTGTTTTTTCTGAAGACAAAGGAATTCTCAAGTTGGAACATGATTGATGTTTTATGTTAAAACCATCCTAACGATTGATTCCATGACATGAATTATTTCTAAATGACTGTAACGAAACTTTAGAATTTTTGTCTGGATGAAATGCTCACGCCTCATGAAGATAGATTACTGGGCTGAACACGCTAACAACAAGTGTCTATTTATTGTCGAACTTGGACTCCTGGGAGTGCCTTCTCAAGAAGATCATCAAAGGTAAGTGAATATTTATGTTGTTGTTTCTAACTATGTTGATTCCAAAATGGCGGCTATTCCTCTGGCTTTGGGTTCTGAGCGGTGTTCTCAGATTATGCCTTTTCCGTAAAGTTTTTTTGAAATCTGACACAGCGGTTGCATTAAGGAGAAGTCTATCTTTAATTCTGTGAATAACACTAGTATCTTTTATCAATGTTTATTATTAGTATTTCTGCAAAATCACCGGATGTTTTGGAATCAAAACATTAATGCACATAAGGCGCCAATGTAAACTGAGATGTTTGGATATATATATATGCACATTATCGAACAAAACATACATGTATTGTGTAACATGATGTCCTATGAGTGTCATCTGATGAAGATCATCAAAGGTTAGTGTCAAGAATATCACCAAAGGTGGCTCCCCTTCCTGCTCGGGTGGCACTCGGCGGTCGTCGTCGCCGGTCTATTAGCTGCCTTTTTCTCTTTTTGTTCTGTCTAATTGTTTTCACCTGTTCCTTGTAGGGTTTTTGGGTTGTGGTTATTTAAGTTCTATTAGCCCGCTTGTGTTTGTGCTTGTTGCTGTTTATGTAAGAGGTGTATTTGATTATTGTTGGGTTTTCGCTGCCCGGTATATACCAGTGGTACTTGGGTTGTGTTTCACGCCTGTGTTCGGCATCACCCATTGTTCGTGTTCCTGTTTTGGACATTAAAGCGTTTTCCCCTCGTATCTTCTGCTCTCTGCGCCTGACTCCACACCCATCACTCTTCAAGCATTATAGTTAGTGATTCATTTGATCTATATTTCTGCTTTCTGTGACTCCTATCTTTGGCTGGAAAAATGGCAGTGTGTTTTTTCGACTTGGCGGTGATCGAACATAATCATATGTTGTGCTTTAGCTGTAAATCATTTTGAAATTGGACACGATGGGTAGATTGACAAGATGTTTATCTTTCATTTGCTGTATTGGACATGTTAATGTGTGAAAGTTACATATTTTAAAAAAATTGCGGGCTGCCTTTTCAGCAGAATGTTGTCGAGGTGTTCCGCTAGCAGAACACCTGTGCTAAAAAGGATAACTAGAATATACTGTCACACGAATATAACTAGAATATAATTAGAATATAACTTAATATACTGTCACAAGAATATAACTAGAATATAATTAGAATATAACTAGTATACACTGTCACAAGAATATAACTAGAATATAATTACAATATAACTAGAATATAACGGGAATACACTGTCACAAGAATATAACTAGAATATAATTACAATATAACTAGAATATAACGGGAATATACTGTCACAAGAATATAACTTGAATATAATTAGAATATAACTAGAATATAACTAGAATATACTATCACAAGAATATAACTTGAATATATTTAGAATATGACTAGAATATAACTAGAATATACTGTCACAAGAATATAACTAGAATATAATTAGAATATAACTAGAATATAACTAGAATATACTGTCACAAGAATATAACTAGAATATAATTAGAATATAACTAGAATATAACTAGAATATACTGTCACAAGAATATAACTAGAATATAATTAGAATATAACTAGAATATACTGTCACAAGAATATAACTTGAATATAATTAGAATATAACTAGAATATACTGTCACAAGAATATAACTTGAATATAATTAGAATATAACTAGAATATAACTAGAATATACTGTCACAAGAATATAACTAGAATATAATTAGAATATAACTAGAATATAACTAGAATATAATTAGAATATAACTAGAATATAACTAGAATATACTGTCACAAGAATATAACTAGAATATAATTAGAATATAATTAGAATATAACTAGAATATAATTAGAATATAACTAGAATATAATTAGAAAATAACTAGAATATAATTAGAATATAACTAGAATATAATTAGAATATAACTAGAATATAACTAGAATATAATTAGAATATAACTAGAATAAAATTGAATATAATTAGAATATAACTAGAATATAATTAGAATATAACTACTGTCACGCCCTGGTCTTAGTATTTTGTGTTTTCTATATGTATTTGGTCAGGCCAGGGTGTGACATGGGTTTATTTTGTGTTGTGTTTATGTATGGGGGGTTTTCGTAGGTTTTGGGATTGTGGTTTAGTGGGGTGTTCTAGCAAAGTCTATGGTTGCCTGAGGCGGTTCTCAATCAGAGGCAGGTGATTCTCGTTGCCTCTGATTGGGAACCATATTTAGGCAGCCATATTCTTTGAGTGTTTCGTGGGTGATTGTTCCTGTCTTTGTGTTAGTTGTCACCAGATGGGCTGTATAGGTTTTCACGGTCCGTTTGTTGTTTTTTATTATTTTGTTTTTTTTTCGTTATTAAACATGTATTTAACTTACCTAGCTGCATTTTGGTCCGACTCTCCTTCGATGGAAGAAAACCGTAACAACTACAATGTAACTACAGTATACTGTCACAAGTATATAACTAGAATATAACTAGAATACACTGTCACAAGTATATAACTAGAATATAACTAGAATACACTGTCACAAGTATATAACTAGAATATAACTAGAATACACTGTCACAAGTATATAACTAGAATATAACTAGAATACACTGTCACAAGAATATAACTAGAATATAACTAGAATATACTGTCACAAGTATATAACTACAATACACTGTCACAAGTATATAACTAGAATATAACTAGAATACACTATCACAAGTATATAACTAGAATATAACTAGAATACACTGTCACAAGAATATAACTAGAATATAACTAGAATATACTGTCACAAGTATATAACTAGAATATAACTAGAATACACTGTCACAAGAATATAACTTGAATATAATTACAATAAAAGTAGTATATACTGTCACAAGAATATAACTTTAATATAATTAGAATATAACTAGAATATACTGTCACAAGAATATAACTAGAATATAATTAGAATATAACTAGAATATACTGTAACTAGAATATAACTAGAATTGAACAAAAATATAAATAGAATATAAAAAATTATATATATATATATATATATATACTGTATCAAGAATATATCTAGAATATATCTAGAATACAACTAGAATATAACTAGAATATACTGTCACAAGAATATAACTAGAATATAACTAGAATATAATTAGAATATACTGTAACTAGAATATAACTAGAATATACTATAACTAGGATACACTGTAACTAGAATATAAGTTGAATAAAACTAGAATAAAACTAGAATATAACTATAAATATAGAATATACTGTAACTAGAATATAAATAGAATATAACTACAATATAACAAGAGCATAACTAGAAAATAACTATAATAACTATAATATAAATAAAACATAATTAGAATATAACTATAATATAATTAGAATATACCTAGAATATACTTTAACTATAATTTAATTAGAATGTAAGTATAATATAACCATCATATAATTCGAATATAATTCGAATATAATTAGATTATAATTTAACTAGAAAACAACTATAATATACCTAGAATAGACTGTAACTTAAATATAACTCAAATATAACAAGAATATACTATCACACACCGTAACTAGAATATATCTTGAATATAACTGGAATATAACTAAAATATAATTTGAGTATAAGTCAAATAACTAGAATATACTGTAACTAGAATATAACTTTAATATAACTAGTATTTAACTGAAATACAACACGAATATAACTGGAATATAACTAGAATTGACTGTAACTATAATTTAACTGGAATATAATTAGAATATAACTAGAACTTAACTGGAATATAACTAGAATATAACTAGAACTTAACTGGAATATAACTAGAATATAACCAGAATATAATTAGACCTTGACTGGAATATAACGGGAATATAACTAGAATATAACCAGAATATAACTATAATATAACTGGAATATAACTGGAATATAACTAGAATATAACTGGAATATAACTGGAATATAACTACAATATAACTAGAACTTAACTGGAATATAATGGGAATATAACTAGAACTTAACTGGAATATAACTAGAACTTAACTGGAATATAACTAGAATATAACTAAAAATTAACTGGAATATAACTAGAATATAACTAGAACTTAACTGGAATATAACTAGAATATAACCAGAATATAATTAGACCTTGACTGGAATATAACGGGAATATAACTAGAATATAACTAGAACTTAACTGGAATATAACTAGAACTTAACTGGAATATAACTAGAACTTAACTGACTGTCACTATAATATAACTGGAATATAATTAGAATATAACTAGAACTTAATTAACTGGAATATAACTACAATATAACCAGAATATAACTGGAATATAACTAGAATATAACTGGAATATAATTAGAATTAGAATCCATTCTGAGGGACTACCAGACACTAGTCATATGTAAGGAGCCATCGATTCTGAGACTCCCAGCATCCCTTGTATGATTAATTCACGTTGCTTCCCTCAGAGCGCAGATACAGGCTGTCTAACTTTAAAACTAATAGGTGTAAACTCTTGATGCCTGCAGCTATCAGCCGTCTCAATAACATGAAGTAGCACTGCGAGTGTCACGCCCTGGTCAAAGTATTTTGTGTTTATCTTTATGTATTTGGTCAGGCCAGGGTGTGGCATGGGGTTTTTGTAATTGTGGTGTGTTTGTCTTGGGGTTTTGGTGGTGGTATTGGGATTGTAGCTTAGTGGGTTGTCTAGCAAGGTCTATGGCTGTCTGGAGTGGTTCTCAATCAGAGGCAGGTGCTTATCGTTGTCTCTGATTGGGAACCATATTTAGGCAGCCATATTCTTTGAGTTTGTCGTGGGTGATTGTCCTTAGTGTCCTATGTGTACTCGTTGTTAGTTTGCACCAGATAGGCTGTTTCGGTTTCGTTTATTGTTTTTTGTAAGTTCGTGTTTCTTTGTTATATTAAACATGGATCGCAATCGACACGCTGCAGTTTGGTCCGACTCTCCTTCATCACCACTAAAAACCGTTACAGAATCACCCACCACCAACGGACCAAGCGGCGTGTCAACAGGCAGGAGCAGCCGAAAAGGAGATGCTCACCAAGGATTTCTGGTCATGGGAGGAGATCTTCGACGGGAGAGGACCCTGGGCTAAACCAGGGGAGTGTAGCCGCCCAAAGGAGCAACAGGAGAAGAGGCAACAGAGGCAGCAGCAGGAGCAGCAGCAGCTACGGTGGGAGAGGTTGCACCACCTGGAGATATGGACATGGGAGGAGGAATTGGACGGTAAAGGACCCTGGAATGAGCCTGGAGATTATTGTCGCCCCAAAAGCCGAGCTGGAGGCAGCAAAAGCAGAGAGGCGGCATTATGAGGAGCTAGCACGGCAGAGCGGATGGAAGCCCGAGAGTCAGCCCCAAAAATTTCTTGGGGGGCTCACGGGGAGTATGGCTATGCCAGGTAGGAGACCTGCGCAAACTCCCTGTGCTTACCGGGGGCTGGAGAGACCGGGCAGGCACCGTGTTATGCTGTGGAGCGCACGGTGTCTCCAGTGCGGGTGCACAGCCCGGTTCGGTATATTCCAGCTCCTCGTATCGGCCGGGCTAGAGTGGGCATCGAGCCAGGTAAGGTTGGGCAGGCTCGGTGCTCAAGAGCTCCAGTGCGCCTGCACGGTCCGGTCTATCCAGTACCACCTCTACACCCCAGCCCTCCGGTAGCAGCTCCCCGCACCAGGCTTCCTGTGCGTGTCCTCGATCCAGTACCACCAGTTCCAGCACCACGCACCAGGCCTTCAGTGTGCCTCGCCTGTTCAGCGCAGCCAGCGCTTTTCTCCTCTCCAGCGCTGCCGGAGCCTCCCGCCTGTTCAGCGCAGCCAGAGCCTTTCTCCTCTACAGCGCTGCCGGAGCCTCCCGCCTGTTCAGCGCAGCCAGAGCCTTCCTCCTCTACAGCGCTGCCGGAGCCTCCCGCCTGTTTAGCGCAGCCAGAGCCTTTCTCCTCTCCTGCGCTGCCGGAGTCTCACGCCTATCTAGCGCTGTTAGAGCTTTCCTCATCTCCAGCGCTGCCGGAGTCTCCCGCCTGTTTAGCGCAGCCAGAGCCTTCCTCCGACACAGCGCTGCAGGAGTCTCCCGCCTGTTCAGCGCAGCCAGAGCTGCCAGTCTGCATGAAGCAGCCAGAGCTGTCAGTCTGCATGGAGCAGTCAGAGCAGTCAGTCTGCATGGAGCAGCCAGAGCTGTCAGTCCGCATGGAGCAGCCAGAGCTGTCAGTCTACATGAAGCAGCCCGAGCTGCCAGTCTGCATGAAGCAGCCAGTCTACATAGAGCAGCCAGAGCTGCCAGTCTGCATGAAGCAGCCAGAGCTGTCAGTCTGCATGGAGCAGTCAGAGCTGTCAGTCTGCATGGAGGAGCCAGAGCTGTCAGTCTACATGAAGCAGCCCGAGCTGCCAGTCTGCATGAAGCAGTCAGTCTACATGGAGCAGCCAGTCTGCACGGAGCTGTCAGTCTGCACGGAGCTGTCAGTCTGCACGGAGCTGTCAGTCTGTAAGGAGCTGCCAGTCTGCAAGGAGCTGCCAGTCTGCCCAGCGCCAGCGGTCAGTCTGCCCCAGAGCTGCCCAGCAGCTCGCCAGTCTGCCCAGCGCCAGTGCCCCCAGTCTGCCCAGCATCGCCAGTCTGCCCAGCATCGCCAGTCTGCCCAGCATCGCCAGTCTGCCCAGCATCGCCAGTCTGCCCAGCACCGCCAGTCTGCCCAGCATCGCCAGTCTGCCCAGCACCGCCAGTCTGCCCAGCGTCGTCAGTCTGCCCAGCACCGCCAGTCTGCCCAGCGTCGTCAGTCTGCCCGGCGCCGCCAGTCTGCCCGGCGCCGCCGGTCCGCCCAGCATCGCCAGTCTGCCCAGCATCGCCAGTCGGCCCAGCACCGCCAGTCTGCCCAGCGCCGCCAGATCTGCCAGTCAGCCAGACTCTTCCAGATCTGCCAGTCAGCCAGACTCTTCCAGATCTGCCAGTCAGCCAGACTCTTCCAGATCTGCCAGTCAGCCAGACTCTTCCAGATCTGCCAGTCAACCAGACTCTTCCAGATCTGCCAGTCAACCAGACTCTTCCAGATCTGCCAGTCAACCAGACTCTTCCAGATCTGCCAGTCAACCAGACTCTTCCAGATCTGCCAGTCAACCAGACTCTTCCAGATCTGCCAGTCAACCAGACTCTTCCAGATCTGCCAGTCAACCAGACTCTTCCAGATCTGCCAGTCAGCCAGGATCTGCCAGTCAGCCAGGATCTGCTGAAACCACCAGCCAGCCAGGAGCTGGTAGATCTATCTACCTGCCTGAGCTTCCTCTCACTCCTGAGCTTCCTCTCACTCCTGAGCTTCCTCTCACTCGTGAGCTTTCTCTCACTCCTGAGCTTTCTCTCACTCCTGAGCTTTCTCTCACTCTTGAGCTTTCTCTCACTCCTGAGCTTTCTCTCACTCCTGAGCTTTCTCTCACTCCTGAGCTTTCTCTCACTCCCGAGCTTCCCCTCAGTCCCGAGCTGCCTCGGTCCCGAGCTGTCCTTCAGTCCCGATCTGCTCCTCAGTCCAGTGGGGTTCTGGGTGAGGACTACTAGGCCATGGTCGGCGGCGAGGGTGGACTATCCAGGGACGAAGGGAGAGGGGACTAAGACATTAAAGGAGTGGGGTCCACGTCCCGCGCCGGAGCCGCCACCATGGACAGACGCCCACCCGGACCCTCCCTATTGTTTTGAGGTGCGTTCGGGAGTCCGCACCTTAGGGGGGTTTCTGTCACGCCCTGGTCAAAGTATTTTGTGTTTATCTTTATGTATTTGGTCAGGCCAGGGTGTGGCATGGGGTTTTTGTAATTGTGGTGTGTTTGTCTTGGGGTTTTGGTGGTGGTATTGGGATTGTAGCTTAGTGGGTTGTCTAGCAAGGTCTATGGCTGTCTGGAGTGGTTCTCAATCAGAGGCAGGTGCTTATCGTTGTCTCTGATTGGGAACCATATTTAGGCAGCCATATTCTTTGAGTTTGTCGTGGGTGATTGTCCTTAGTGTCCTATGTGTACTCGTTGTTAGTTTGCACCAGATAGGCTGTTTCGGTTTCGTTTATTGTTTTTTGTAAGTTCGTGTTTCTTTGTTATATTAAACATGGATCGCAATCGACACGCTGCAGTTTGGTCCGACTCTCCTTCATCACCACTAAAAAACCGTTACAGCGAGTTGTCTAAGTATCGCACTATATCCTATTTTATTTTTATGTATATTTATTGTTATGTCTTCAATGTGTCTTTTTACAACATGCTACAAAATTATAGCCCCCCCAGGGATAATAAAGACTACTCTACCCTCTCTCAGACTCTCTGCACTCCCTCTCAAATTGATTCGCGGACACATCAACAACAACAGAGATGTTAGGACGCACCCTGATATATTCTCTCTCCTCTCTCTCTCTCTCTCTCTCTCTCTCTCTCTCTCTCTCTCTCTCTCTCTCTCTCTCTCTTGCCCAATCTCTGTTTCTCTCTCTTTTCATTAATTATCTATCTCCTTTCTCTCTCTCAATTCAATTCAATTCAAGGGGCTTTATTGGCATGGGAAACATGTGTTAACGTTGCCAAAGCAAGTGAGGTAGATAATATATAAAGTGAAATAAACAATACAAATTAACAGTAAACATTACACATACAGAAGTTTCAAAACAATAAAGATATTACAAATGTCATATTATATATACAGTGTTTTAACAATGTACAAATGGTAAAGGACACAAGATAAAATAAATAAGCATAAATATGGGTTGTATTTACAATGGTGTGTGTTCTTCACTGGTTGCCCTTTTCTTGTGGCAACAGGTCACAAATCTTGTTGCTGTGATGGCACACTGTGGAATTTCACCCAGTAGATATGGGAGTTTTACAAAATTAGATTTGTTTTTGAATTCTTTGTGGATCTGTGTAATCTGAGGGAAATATGTTTCTCTAATATGGTCATACATTGGGCAGGAGGTTAGGAAGTGCAGCTCAGTTTCCACCTCATTTTGTGGGCAGTGTGCACATAGCCTGTCTTCTCTTGAGAGCCATGTCTGCCTACGGCGGCCTTTCTCTATAGCAAGGCTATGCTCACTGAGTCTGTACATAGTCAAAGCTTTCCTTAATTTTGGGTCAGTCACAGTGGTCAGGTATTCTGCCGCTGTGTACTCTCTGTGTAGGGCCAAATAGCATTCTAGTTTGCTCTGTTTTTTTGTTAATTCTTTCCAATGTGTCAAGTAATTATCTTTTTGTTTTCTCATGATTTGGTTGGGTCTAATTGTGCTGTTGTCCTGGGGCTCTGTAGGGTGTGTTTTTGTTTGTGAACAGAGCCCCAGGACCAGCTTGCTTAGGGGACTCTTCTCCAGGTTCATCTCTCTGTAGGTGATGGCTTTGTTGTGGAAGGTTTGGGAATCGCTTCCCTTTAGGTGGTTATAGAATTTAACGGCTCTTTTCTGGATTTTGATAATTAGTGGGTATCGGCCTAATTCTGCTCTGCTTGCATTATTTGGTGTTCTACGTTGTACACGGAGGATATTTTTGCAGAATTCTCAATTTGCTGTTTGTCCCATTTTGTGAAGTCTTGGTTGGTGAGCGGACCCCAGACCTCACAACCATAAAGGGCAATGGGCTCTATGACTGATTCAAGTATTTTTAACCAAATCCTAATTGGTATGTTGAAATTTATGTTCCTTTTCATGGCATAGAATGCCCTTCTTGCCTTGTCTCTCAGATCGTTCACAGCTTTGTGGAAGTTAGCTGTGGCGCTGATGTTTAGGCCAAGGTATGTATAGTTTTTTGTGTGCTCTAGGGCAACAGTGTCTAGATGGAATTTGTATTTGTGGTCCTGGTGACTGGACCTTTTTTGGAACACCATTATTTTGGTCTTACTGAGATTTACTGTCAGGGCCCAGGTCTGACAGAATCTGTGCATAAGATCTAGGTGCTGCTGTAGGCCCTCCTTGGTTGGTGACAGAAGCACCAGATCATCAGCAAACAGCATACATTTGACTTTGGATTCTAGTAGGGTGAGGCCGGGTGCTGCAGACTTTTCTAGTGCCCGCGCCAATTCGTTGATATATATGTTGAAGAGGGTGGGGCTTAAGCTGCATCCCTGTCTAACCCCACGACCCTGTGTGAAGAAATGTGTGTGTTTTTTGCCAATTTTAACCGCACACTTGTTGTTTATGTACATGGATTTTATAATGTCGTATGTTTTACCCCCAACACCACTTTCCATCAGTTTGTATAGCAGACCCTCATGCCAAATTGAGTCAAAGGCTTTTTTGAAATCAACAAAGCATGAGAAGACTTTGCCTTTGTTTTGGTTTGTTTGATTGTCAATTATGGTGTGCAGGGTGAATACATGGTCTGTTGTATGGTAATTTGGTAAAAAGCCAATTTGACATTTGCTCAGTACATTGTTTTCATTGAGGAAATGTACGAGTCTGCTGTTAATGATAATGCAGAGGATTTTCCCAAGGTTACAGTTGACGCATATTCCACGGTAGTTATTGGGGTCAAATTTGTCTCCATTTTTGTGGATTGGGGTGATCAGTCCTTGGTTCCAAATATTGGGGAAGATGCCAGAGCTAAGGATGATGTTAAAGAGTTTTAGTATAGCCAATTGGAATTTGTTGTCTGTATATTTGATCATTTCATTGAGGATACCATCAACACCACAGGCCTTTTTGGGTTGGAGGGTTTTTATTTTGTCCTGTAACTCATTCAATGTAATTGGAGAATCCAGTGGGTTCTGGTAGTATTTAATAGTTGATTCTAAGATCTGTATTTGATCATGTATATGTTTTTGCTCTTTATTCTTTGTTATAGAGCCAAACAGATGTATTCTTTGTTATAGAGCCAAACAGATCTCTCTCTCTCTCTCTCTCTCTCTCTCTCTCTATTGCCCAATCTCTGTTTCTCTCTCTTTTCACTAATTATCTTCATACATCCTTCTCTCTATCCCCTTTTACAAAACCAGGAAGGAGATTTTTAATTGGCATCGCCTTCCATTGTAAAGGATCACATCGATGATCACACACATTTAAACCAGTCAGTCCATCTAACCTCAAAAACTAAAATCATAGAGGACCTTGATATATTCACTGTTACAATAGATTTATGCACACTTAGCAGTGGACCAGCAGTAAGATTATTTATTTTATTTACAGTACCTAGGCAAGTCAGTTAAGAACAAATTCTTATTTTCAATGACAGCCTAGGAACAGTGGGTTACCTGCCTTGTTCAGGGGCAGAACAACAGATTACTATTTATATTTTTAACTTGTCAGCTCGGGGATTTGATCTTGCAACCTTTTCGTTACTAGTCCAACGCTCTAACCACTATGCTATCCTGCCACCGCAAACATCAAATGAATGTTTGAATGTTCTACTTGACCATGGACATTCTGAAGCGCCGACAAGAGTGAAGCGTCTCAAACTGAGGGTGTAGAGGGTGGGAGGGGTCGCCAACGACAATCAGTGCCTTCCTTTTGGTTGCCTTGTTGGAATAGACTAGTCAACTCTGCCTGTGGTTTACCAATTACTTTGCTGGTTGTGTTTACTATTCCGGTCAGTTTGCTTTAGCTCCTCATGCTCAGATTACCAGACTGTCATATTGAACATGAGGATCCTCTCCACCAGCTCAGATTACCAGACTGTCATATTGAACATGAGGATCCTCTCCACCAGCTCAGATTACCAGACTGTCATATTGAACGTGAGGGTCCTCTCCACCAGCTCAGATTACCAGACTGTCATATTGAACATGAGGATCCTCTCCACCAGCTCAGATTACCAGACTGTCATATTGAACATGAGGATGCTCTCCACCAGACTGCTGTACACCCTCTACAGAACATCCTAGCTGGCACCAAATCCCTTCAATTTCCTGATAAAAAAACAGGTGCTGGCTTGCTTAAAAAAATAATAAAAAAATACAGTCTGCATTCTCTGAAAAACTCAGTTTGGAATCAATTTGTGTCCGAAAGGTATTTTAAACACTCAACCAGCACTTGACCGGCACCGTTCCTGAAGGTTGTTGGCCTGTTTTAAAATAGCTGTCCCCATCTGACGTAGCATCTTTAATAAAGAGCCCCACCAGAGTCAGGTTATCCAAGTACTTAAAAAGACTCACATTGTTTCCTTTGGATCATCTGGTCAGTGTATATTGTGTTCAAATCAGTTCATCAGAGAGAGGATATACGACCCTGTGCTCAGATCAGTTCATCAGAGAGAGGATACGACCCTGGGGCGCCCGTGTTCAGGTCAGTTCATCAGAGATAGGATACGACCCTGTGCTCAGATCAGTTCATCAGAGAGAGGATATACGACCCTGTGCTCAGATCAGTTCATCAGAGAGAGGATATACGACCCTGTGCTCAGATCAGTTCATCAGAGAGAGGATATGACCCTTTGCTCAGATCAGTTCATCAGAGAGAGGATATACGACCCTGTGCTCAGATCAGTTCATCAGAGAGAGGATATACAACCCTGTGCTCAGATCAGTTCATCAGAGAGAGGATATACGACCCTGTGCTCAGATCAGTTCATCAGAGAGAGGATATACGACCCTGTGCTCAGATCAGTTCATCAGAGAGAGGATATGACCCTGTGCTCAGATCAGTTCATCAGAGAGAGGATATACGACCCTGTGCTCAGATCAGTTCATCAGAGAGAGGATATACGACCCTGTGCTCAGATCAGTTCATCAGAGAGAGGATATGACCCTGTGCTCAGATCAGTTCATCAGAGAGAGGATATACGACCCTGTGCTCAGATCAGTTCATCAGAGAGAGGATATGACCCTGTGCTCAGATCAGTTCATCAGAGAGAGGATATACGACCCTGTGCTCAGATCAGTTCATCAGAGAGGGGATACGACCCTGTTGAAGTTGACAAGCCACCAGGTTCACCAAGGTCAGGGACTTTAAGGACTTTAAGGACTGTAATGGGTCCAGTTGATCTGCTATGGACAGGGTAAGGTGCTTACTGACAACCCGTCCCATCATGCATTTGGACAGCACAGGGCATGACGGATAGTGTTAGAAAAGTCATTTGGCCCTTGGCTTCTTAGGCACTGGTACAATGGGTGAGACCTTCCAGCAGTTTGGCACCGTTCAGATGGCACCGTTCAGATGGCACCGTTCAGATATTTATATTTCCTTCCTCTAATTCTTTCTGTATTTCTCTCATTCTTTTAAATCATGTTTTTTCCTCTGTCTCTTTTCATTGATGTGCATCTATCTCTTTAACATCCTGTTCCTTCCTCTGTGATGATCCTGTCTTATCTGTGTTTGTGACTGTCGGATGTTGTTCCATCTAATCACTTCACTCCCTCATCCTGTAGGTCTACACCAAACACACAATCCCAATTAGCTGGATTGATTCCCTTGACTTCATGCAGAGGTAGAGTATTGAATCAGTTTCAGCTATTGTCAGTCCTGGACCTTGAACATCTGCACGACACAAGTCATTTTTTTTGCTGAGTTTAGTTCTGTCCTTGAGTTGTTCTTGTCTATTGAGGTTCTGTATTACAGTTGAAGTCAGAAGTTTACATACACTTATGTTGGAGTCATTAAAACTAGCTTGTTAACAAACTATAGATTTGGCAAGTCGGTTAGGACATCTACTTTGTGCATGACACAAGTCATTTTTCCAACAATTATATATCACTTATAATTCACTGTTTCACAATTCTAGTGGGTCAGACGTTTACATACACTAAGTTGACTGTGCCTTTAAACAGCTCCAGGAAATTACGTCTCGGCTTTAGAAGCTTCTGATAGGCTAATCGACATCATTTGAGTCAATTGGAGGTGTACCTGTGGATGTAATTCAAGGCCTACCTTCAAACTCTGTGACTCTTTGCTTGACATCATGGGAAAATCAAAAGAAATCAGCCAAGACCTCAGAAAAACAATTGTAGACCCTCCCTCCCTCCCTCCCTCCCTCCCTCCCTCCCTCCCTCCCTCCCTCCCTCCCTCCCTCCCTCCCTCCCTCCCTCCCTCTCCCTCTATACCTCAGCTTTGACCCTCCCTCCCTCCCTCTATCCCTCAGCTTTTACCCTCCCTCCCTCCCTCTATCCCTCAGCTGTTACCATCCCTCCCACCCTCCCTCCATCCCTCCCTCTATACCTCAGCTTTTACCCTCCCTCCCTCCTTCCCTCCATCCCTCGCTTTATACCTCAGCTTTTACCATCCCTCCTTCCTTCCTTCTTTCTTTCCTTCCTTCCTTCCTTCCCTCTATCCCTCAGCTTTTGCCATCCCTCCCTCTGTCCAGCTATTCCTCAGCTTTTATCATTGATACATATATCTATGTACGGTTCAACCCATTTCTCTCCTCCTCTCCTACTCTCCTTTCTCTGCTCTCCACTCCTCTCTTCTCCTCTCAACTCCTCTCTCTCCTCTCCACTCCTCTCTTCTCCTCTCCTCCTCTCTCTCCTCTCCTCTCTCTCCTCTCCTCTCCACTCCTCTCTTCTCCTCTCCTCCTCTCTCTCCTCTCCTTTCCTCCTTTCGTCTCTCTCCTCTCCTCCTCTCTCTAGTAGCTAGCTAGCCTCCCTCTGAATCTAACATTATGTATTATAATGTATCTATCTAGTAGCTAGCTAGCCTCCCTCTGAATCTAACATGACATATTATGTCCACCCAACCGCATCAGCAGCATACATTCTTATCACTGAAACGTGCAAAGCTCTTTATTCCTGATTATAGTGATTCACATTCAACGTATTTCACAGTGAGCGTTTCATTAACATCTCGATCTCTAAAGGCCCTGGTCAGTAATGCACCGAATAGGGAACAGGGAGACAACACAGACAAAGTTGTAATGTCACTCCATTTAGGATCCTCTCTATTCCCTTTACATCTGAAGTCATTTCCTGTAGTCTGACTGGTCTGCATAAAAAAGACATCACTAATATATCTCAATATCACTATAGATTCACCTCCCCTGAGAATCTAGTTCCTCTCACTCTGGGAAGAGGAACACCTATCCAGCAGTACAGAAGAGAGTGAGACAGGAAAGGTGTGTTACACTTAAATGGGTGATGGATAAACCGTCTCCCTAGCAAATGTTGGGCTGTGACTTATTAAGCTGGAAAATGATGAGAGGAGGAGTGGAGAGGAGAGAAAGGAGTTGAGAGGAGGAGGAGAAGAGAAGAGAGGAGTGGAGAGGAGAGAGGAGAGGAGGAGAGGAGATAGAGGAGAAGAGAGGAGTGGAGAGGAGAGAGAGGAGTTGAGAGGAGAAGAGAGGAGTGGAGAGCAGAGAAAGGAGAGTAGGAGAGGAGGAGAGAAATGGGTTGAACCCTACATAGATATATGTATCAATGATAAAAGCTGAGGAATAGCTGGACAGAGGGAGGGACAATACAAGCTGAGGGATAGAGGGATGGAAGGAAGGAAGGATGGTGAATGCTGAGGGATAAAGGGAAGGAAGGAAGGATGGTAAAAGCTGAGGTATAGAGGGAAGGAAGGAAGGAAGGAAGGAAGGAAGGAAGGAAGGAGGGAGGGAGGGTGGTAAAACCTGAGGTATAGAGGGAAGGAAGGAAGGAGGGAGGAATGGAGGAATGGAGGAATGGAGGAATGGAGGGAGGGATGGTAAAAGCTGAGGTATAGAGGGAGGGAGGGAGGGAGGGAGGGAGGGAGGGAGGGAGGGAGGGAGGGAGGGAGGGAGGGAGGGAGGGAGGGAGGGAGGGAGGGAGGGAGGGAGGGAGGGAGGGATGGGAAAAGCTGAGGTATAGAGGGAGGGAGGGATGGTAAAAGCTGAGGTATAGAGGGAAGGAAGGAAGGAGGGAGGAATGGAGGAATGGAGGAATGGAGGGAGGGATGGTAAAAGCTGAGGTATAGAGGGAGGGAGGGAGGGAGGGAGGGAGGGAGGGAGGGAGGGAGGGAGGGAGGGAGGGAGGGATGGTAAAAGCTGAGGTATAGAGGGAGGGAGGGATGGCTAACACTCTATAGCTAATGTTGTAATCAGAGTTGGATAGGAGTTCAATTGGGAATCTCCTGAGGGAATTGGCTTCAATAACAATAATACCGTATGTAACATCATTTGTTTTATACCAGGGCACACACTTCATCAGTCTCTCATTCACAATTTGACAAACACTTGATAATATTCTCACCAGGCCTCAAATCCCCCTTGTGTGGCCGTAATGCCACCTAAAAAGATTCATGCCTTTTGCGGGCCAAAGTGGCCATTATGCCCTTCGACTGAATATAAAAAGCTAATTATAATTCCATTCTCCTGGCTGCCGTGCTCCGAAGCACCTCTCACTCACATGGCTCTCTCAAATCTAGCCAGTGCCCGTCACGGGATCATGTCCACAGAGATCTCAGCTAAGAAGTCGGCTACAAGTGAATGAAGACAGACACATTGGGGACGCTAATGTCCCTCTTATGGAATTCCGAGGCGTATATTTAAGATGTTCAAACTGTCCACATTTCCTCTACTTTATGTCAGCCAATATGATGAGTAGGCCTAACGAATAGCAAAAGCACCAGCCAATGTCAATCTACTATAACCCATAGTAACAAAAAAATGGACCTATTCTATTGGTCAACTTGTCCTTCTGTGCAATAAATTAATATTCCAAACATACTCTGGGACAGTTGTAGAATGTGATAGAACTCAAATTAATACAACCACTTGCATTAAAAAAAATAACATTTTAAAAGCTTTGATCTTTTAGCTTTGATGAACTATTAGGCTATTTCTTCACATTATAAGCTCAGCGATGTGCACACGGGCAGAAGGATATAAGCGAGAATGTTTCAAAATGCCATAAATTAGCGGGAAAACACCATTCTCAAAAAGCGAAGGCAACTATGATTATGCATGTGTTGCTTGATTATGAAGGTGCATTTTTATGGTGGAAATTATCTTCCCGAAACATGAAATTCGCACGCAGCCAGTTTGCCAGTTAGGCTCTACATCGTTGTAATTGTAATACATTATTAAGGATTATAAATTTTAGGATACATGAGGTAAATGAGGCACTATGATTTTGAAAAAATGGAGGAAACAAAAGTAGTGTTTCTTGCCTTAATGCTGGGCATCATTCACAGGCGATAATACATCATTCACAGGCAATAATACATCATTCACAAGTGATAGGCTAATATTGTCACATATCAGACTTTTAGATGTAATGGCAAAATGTAGATTTCCACCTAATTAGACGTTCACAAAAGTAATTGCTATTCTTGTGCAATTACATGATTCTGACATGCCAAAACGTGGTATATTCGGAAAGACAACATCTCTGAGATTATGAGGAAATGAGCAGAAGATAGATAGGAGTTACACACTGTAGTTAAAAATACACAAGATCAAGCACACACAAAAATAAATAAAACATGTATTTGATTTTGAAAGTCATCTTTCATTGAGAAGCTATAAGTGAATTATTGATGACCAGAGCTGGAAACACATCAGATGGCAACATGTGAACAACATCAGAAAGAAAAAAAGGGATTGATAGACCTAACAACTAGAAATGGGAAGATATTTTAGTAAGTGGTGTCAGGTGTGGTCATGGGATGTTTCCAAGTGTTCCTAAACCTCTCCAAAGTGGCAAATGTCTGTAAATTAGATCATTCCAGTGCTATTACATATTTGCAAACCCTAAATGCTATTTGTTCAGTGTAAAAACACAATTTCAACCATATCAACCTCATTCAAACATTGTGGTGGTGTTGTTGGGAATCCAGGGTACATTCAAGTGTCCTTTCAGCCTCTCCAAAGTGTCTGAATGTGGTAATTGCACTGTTTTTGCACACTGTGCCTAAAATGTATTGTTCACTATAAAAACTACATTTCTACAACACCAATCTCTCTCAAACATTGTGGTGGTGTTGTTGGGAATCCAGGGTACATTCAAGTGTCCTTTCAGCCTCTCCAAAGTGTCTGAAGGTGGTAATTGCACTGTTTTTGCACACTGTGCCTAAAATGTATTGTTCACTATAAAAACTACATTTCTACAACACCAATCTCTCTCAAACATTGTGGTGGTGTTATGGGGAATCCAGGGTACATTCAAGTGTCCTTTCAGCCTCTCCAAAGTGTCTGAAGGTGGTAATTGCACTGTTTTTGCACACTGTGCCTAAAATGTATTGTTCACTATAAAAACTACATTTCTACAACACCAATCTCTCTCAAACATTGTGGTGGTGTCGGGGGACATAGAGGGGATATCCAGATGCTTTCGGCTCTAGGACCTGAGAGGGTGGTACGGCTCTAGGACCTGAGAGGGTGGTACGGCTCTAGGACCTGAGAGGGTGGTACGGCTCTAGGACCTGAGAGGGTGGTACGGCTCTAGGACCTGAGAGGGTGGTACGGCTCTAGGACCTGAGAGGGTGGTACGGCTCTAGGACCTGAGAGGGTGATACGGCTCTAGGACCTGAGAGGGTGGTACAACTCTAGGACCTGAGAGGGTGGTATGGCTCTAGGACCTGAGAGGGTGGTACGGCTCTAGAACCTGAGAGGGTGGTACGGCTCTAGGACCTGAGAGGGTGGTACGGCTCTAGGACCTGAGAGGGTGGTACGGCTCTAGGACCTGAGAGGGTGATACGGCTGTAGGACCTGAGAGGGTGGTACGGCTCTAGTACCTGAGAGGGTGGTACGGCTCTAGGACCTGAGAGGGTGGTACGGCTCTAGGACCTGAGAGGGTGGTACGGCTCTAGTACCTGAGAGGGTGGTACGGCTCTAGGACCTGAGAGGGTGGTACGGCTCTAGGACCTGAGAGGGTGATACGGCTGTAGGACCTGAGAGGGTGGTACGGCTCTAGGACCTGAGAGGGTGGTACGGCTCTAGGACCTGAGAGGGTGGTACGGCTCTAGGACCTGAGAGGGTGGTACGGCTCTAGGACCTGAGAGGGTGGTACGGCTCTAGAACCTGAGAGGGTGGTACGGCTCTAGGACCTGAGAGGGTGGTACGGCTCTAGGACCTGAGAGGGTGGTACGGCTCTAGGACCTGAGAGGGTGATACGGCTGTAGGACCTGAGAGGGTGGTACGGCTCTAGTACCTGAGAGGGTGGTACGGCTCTAGGACCTGAGAGGGTGGTACGGCTCTAGAACCTGAGAGGGTGGTACGGCTCTAGGACCTGAGAGGGTGATACGGCTGTAGGACCTGAGAGGGTGGTACGGCTCTAGTACCTGAGAGGGTGGTACGGCTCTAGGACCTGAGAGGGTGGTACGGCTCTAGAACCTGAGAGGGTGGTACGGCTCTAGGACCTGAGAGGGTGATACGGCTGTAGGACCTGAGAGGGTGGTACGGCTCTAGTACCTGAGAGGGTGGTACGGCTCTAGGACCTGAGAGGGTGGTACGGCTCTAGGACCTGAGAGGGTGGTACGGCTCTAGTACCTGAGAGGGTGGTACGGCTCTAGGACCTGAGAGGGTGGTACGGCTGTAGGACCTGAGAGGGTGATACGGCTGTAGGACCTGAGAGGGTGATACGGCTTGTGCCAATATTCCATGTAACTCATTTTGCTGAGGAATCTTTCAGCCCCAGGAACCGCTCCACTATAATTTCTATCTTCCTGGACCTTCTCTCCACATTGGCAGTGCCATTAGTTACCAACAGCTATAAAGGCCACAAATTCCCCCCTTCTTAACCTTTAAAATGTCAGGATCCTGCTGGTGAAAGGCAACCCCTGCAACCTGCAGTGAAGGCCTATCCATCACCCTGGACTCTTCTGGTGCACCATTCAAACCCTCAACCATTTTCACAGCTTCTGGATATGAAATGCTCTGTACAACCCTGACTTTGGCCAACTCGTTCTCTTTCACCCTTGTGGGGCGTTAGGAAGGCGTGGCTTCATGGTTCCCACAACAATTACAACATGTCACATGGTCATCACTTTTATAGCACATCATTTGATCTTTTCCACAACTTGGACATCTTGGCTTCTTCCTTCTGCAAACACTTGATACATGACCAAAAGCTTTACAATGATCACACTGCATTGGTCTTGGGATAAATGCTCTGACTCTGTAGTTAATATACCCTAACTGGACTTGAGTAGGGAGAGACTCCATTTCAAAAAACAAAAGAACACATAGATCTTCACTTTATCATCATTCTGATGAAACACAATTCATCTGACGTGCATCAATCACTTCAGGAGTGTTTTTCATCTCTTCAACATCTACTCCCAACGAGACTCCAGATATAAACCCCCTTGAGGGGTGCCCTGTTCCTCAGAGACACACACGACAAACTTATCAAATCGGGTGAGACAGGTTTCTACTGTACCTCAGAAGCGCAAAAAAATGTAAACAAGCCCTTCTCTAGTGATCCTCACTGTCTTCACTTTACCCAGAGCTCTTCCCACCAGTTTGAATATTTCAAATGGATTCCTCACGATTGGTAATCCGATAACCTGCGCCTCATTTACAAACGGTACTCCTACAAGATAAAGTTACATTCTCATCACCGTACTCTACTTTGCTCCGTTGTCCTTTCTTTTGGACAATATTCCAATTCTCCTTGATTCTACCGCCTTTAGATTCTTCATCCGCTTCCGCCATCTTGTTTTCCATCGAGCATGCCGATTCTCGTCTTCTTCTTCTATGACATCATGGCTTGTCCTTCTGAAATGAGGTCATCGGCTCGACCTGCCCTTATACATTCGTATGGCCATATATGGTAGTAAGTCACACCAAAGATTTTAAGGCAGAGATCAATTGCCAAGATACTCAGCTTTCCGCAGATAGGGGCTACCATTCTCATACCAGACTGAATTGAATACAAATAATCAGATAGGGTCCTCAAATACGGGGACTTAAAATGTCTTGTCTTTACATATACTAAATAATATATGTGTGAAATTAGTTTTGATTTAGAATGGACCATTATCAAAACACATGTCATCAAATGTAGGACGCTTTTCCCAAGGTTCATTTTAAAGGCAGCCAGGCAGGCTATAAGAAAAGGGTGATACGTAGTCAGTAGAAAGCCTTCAACTGAAATGTGTCTTCTGCATTTAATAACCCAACCCCTCTGAATCAGGGGGCTGCCTTAATTGACATCAACAGCACCCAGGGAACAGTGGGTTACCTGCCTTGCTCATGTGCAAAATAACATATGTTCATCTTGTCAGTGCGGGGATTCGAACCAGCAACCTCTTGGTTACTGGCCCAACTTTCTAACCACTGCCATACTGCCATACTGCCATACTCCTGTTGTAAAGAGAAGCAATGTGCTTAATGTTAGGAAAGTAGATGAATAAATATAGTTGGCCAGGCCAAAATAAAGCTGATGGGTTCCTCCTCTTTTAAATAGAGACCATCAATACTCTGTTATCTCACGCTGTTGCATAGCCTACAGAAATGTTGCCCAACATGAGCTCATGGGCTCTCAGGAAGTGTTTGATTAGATTTTTTAATACGTTTGCATTGATGTCAGAGTGATTAGAGGGACAATACAGTGCTGAGTACAAGGCAGTTAGCAAGTTTGGTAGGCTACTAATGGCCATCATCAGCATTGGAGAAGCCTGATTACTGTGACTTAGCGGTCTCGTGGAATTTGACTGCTGTCATGATGTGGCGTGGCGGTAATACCGTCACCATAACAGCCCTACCTCTGAAGTAGTTACAACAATAGACACCTTATTCCCATTCTACATCACTGCACTGATTTATATTACCAATGGGCCTCAGCTTCCTTACCAATGGGCCTCAGCTTCCTTACCAATGGGCCTCAGCTTCCTTACCAATGGGCCTCAGCTGCCTTACCAATGGGCCTCAGCTGCCTTACCAATGGGCCTCAGCTGCCTTACCAATGGGCCTCAGCTGCCTTACCAATGGGCCTCAGCTTCATTACCAATGGGCCTCAGCTGCCTTACCAATGGGCCTCAGCTTCATTACCAATGGGCCTCAGCTGCCTTACCAATGGGCCTCAGCTGCCTTACCAATGGGCCTCAGCTGCCTTTCCAATGGGCCTCAGCTGCCTTACCAATGGGCCTCAGCTGCCTTACCAATGGGCCTCAGCTGCCTTACCAATGGACCTCAGCTGCCTTTCCAATGGGCCTCAGCTGCCTTACCAATGGGCCTCAGCCGCCTTACCAATGGGCCTCAGCTGCCTTAGCTAACTTGACTAGAAGCGTGGAAGCAAACAGGCAAATACAGTGAAGTACAAGAGGGAATGCAGAACAGCTTCTTGGAATGCACAAGTCGTCAGTCCTTGTCACGAATGGTTCCCATCAACTAAAAACAAGACGAAGCGGCTCCAGTGGGCACCCAATCACCAAAACTGGACAATTGAGGAGGATAGGAAACATTGCCTGGTTCGATGAATCGCGATACCTGTTGCTGATGGCAAAGCAGCATGATGGCATGAGTCCATGGCCCCATCCTGCCTGGTGTCAACGGTACAGGCTGGTGGCAGTGGTGTAATGGTGTGGGGAATGTTTTCCTAGCTTATGTTAGGTCCCTTGATACCAATTTGAGAAATGTTTCAATGCCCAAAGAATTCAGGCTGTTCTGGATGCAAAGGGGGGTCCGACTAGATGGGTGTACTAGATGGGTGTACCTAATTATTAACTGGGTGTATGTGTATGTTTTGATTTGTATTAAATAACTTCATTTTAATGATAAAACATTCACTTATCTCACTTGGGGAAGACCACAGCATTGAAAATGAATGAACGCAACAACCATGTCTCTGTCACCAGCGAACACAGATGGGATATCTCCCTCCCTCTGTCTCTCCCTCTCTCTCCCTCCCTCTGTCTCTCTCTCTCTCTCTCTCTCTCCCTCCCTCCCTCCCTCCCTCCCTCCCTCCCTCCACTGCCGTCACTGATCAATCTCCCCAGCGCCTGGCATTATGGGTAATCCGAAAGGAAGGGAAAAACACATCACTCAGCGACAACACAGGTGTGTCTGTCAGAGCGGCCCTAGACCGATGGATGGAGGATGTGAGATACGGGCGGGTAGAGAGAGAGAGAACATGTGTGCTCACAGAAAACTGTCATTAATCATATCCCTGTCCTCGGCTCCTGAGCTGACAAATGAAAGTGGAAAATGATGGGTTCTGGGAAGAAATAACCAAAGGGATGTGAAAGAAATGAGAGGAATGAAGAGCTCTATACTCCCTCAAAAGAGGATATCAAATGAACAGGGATATTCTTCAGGGATTACACATCTTCAGATACATTCTTCATGGATTACACATCTTCAGGGATTACACATCTTCAGGGATTACACATCTTCAGATATATTCTTCAGGGTTAGACATCTTCAGATATATTCTTCATGGATTACACATCTTCAGATATATTCTTCAGCGATTACACATCTTCAGATATATTCTTCAGGGATTACACATCTTCAGATATATTCTTCAGGGATTACACATCTTCAGGGATTACACATCTTCAGGGATTACACATTTTCAGATATATTCTTCAGGGTTACACATCTTCAGATATATTCTTCAGGGATTACACATCTTCAGATATATTCTTCAGGGTTACACATCTTCAGATATATTCTTCAGGGATTACACATCTTCATGGATTACACATCTTCAGATATATTCTTCAGGGTTACACATCTTCAGGGATTACACATCTTCAGGGATTACACATCGTCAGGGATTACACATCTTCAGATATATTCTTCAGGGTTACACATCTTCAGGGATTACACATCTTCATGGATATTCCTCATGGATTACACATCTTCATGGATATTCCTCATGATTTACACATCTTCATGGATATTCTTCAGGGATTACACATCTTCATGGATATTCTTCGGGGATTACACATCTTCATGGATATTCCTCATGGATTACACATCGTCATGGATTACACATCTTCATGGATATTCTTCAGGGATTACACATCGTCAGGGATTACACATCTTCATGGATATTCCTCATGGATTACACATCTTCATGGATATTCCTCATGGATTACACATCGTCAGGGATATTCTAAATTGGATATCACACCTTCAGGGACATTCTAAATTGGATTACTCCTCATTTTTAGGGGTTGTTCTTCATGGATCAGATCATCCTATCACACAGGTTTCACTCAATCCATACATTTAATAGTATGAGTGTGTGAGTATGTGCAGTGGTGTAAAGTAATTAAATACGCATTCTTTAAAATACAATTTAAATCGTTTTTTGGGGTATCTGTACTTTTCTTTACTATTTATATTTTTGATAACTTTATGTTTTACTCCACAACATTCCTAAATAATATAAATATTGTACTTTCTACTACATTTTTCCTGACACCCAAAAGTTCAACATTTTGAATGCTTAGCAGGACAGAAAAATGGTCCAAATCACACACTTATCAACAGAACATCCCTGGTCATCCCTACTGCCTCTGATCTGGCAGACTCACTAAACACAAATGCTTTCTTTGTAAATGATGTCTGACTGTTGGAGTGTGGCCCTGGCTATCTGTAAATTAAAAAACAAGTAAAGTGTGCAGTCTGGTTTGTGTAATAAAATGAACTTTTCATACTTAAGTATATTTAAAACCAAATACTTTTAGACTTTTACTCAAGTAGTATTTAACCGGGTGACTTTCACTTTTACTTGAGTCATTTTCTATTAAGGTACCTTTACTTTTACTCAAGTATGACAATTGGGTACTTGATCCACCACTGAGTATGTCTGTGTGAGGAGGGAGGGAGGGCTGGGGAGATGGATGGAAGGAGGGTTGAAGGCAGGGTAGGATGGGCAGTGATGGATGGATGGATGGAAGGAAGGAGGAATCCATGAAGGGAAGGAAGGAAGAATGGTGGGAGGGACGGAAGGAAGGAAGGATGGTGGGAGGGACGGAAGGAAGGAAGGAAGGATGGTGGGAGGGACGGAAGGAAGGAAGGAAGGATGGTGGGAGGGACAGAAGGAAGGAAGGAAGGATGGTGGGAGGGACGGAAGGAAGGAAGGATGGTGGGAGGGAAGGAAGGAAGGATGGTGGGAGGGAAGGAAGGAAGGATGGTGGGAGGGAAGGAAGGAAGGATGGTGGGAGGGAGGGAAGGAAGGATGGTGGGGGAGGGAGGGGGAGGGAGGGAGGGAGGGGGAGGGAGGGAGGGAGGGAGGGAGGGAGGGAGGGAGGGAAGGAAGGAAGGAAGGAAGGATGGTGGGAGGGACGGAAGGAAGGAAGGAAGGATGGTGGGAGGGACAGAAGGAATGAAGGAAGGATGGTGGGAGGGACGGAAGGAAGGAAGGATGGTGGGAGGGAAGGAAGGAAGGATGGTGGGAGGGAAGGAAGGAAGGATGGTGGGAGGGAAGGAAGGAAGGATGGTGGGAGGGAGGGAAGGAAGGATGGTGGGAGGGAGGGAGGGAGGGACGGAAGGAAGGAAGGATGGTGGGAGGGACAGAAGGAAGGTTGGGTGTGAGGGATGCTGGGAGGAAGGGAGGGATGGGTGGATATACAGTAGAGGCTCCATTAAGGTAGAGGCTCTACTCCTATTCATGATGACATCACATATTTGCATAGAAAGTGGTGATAGGTTGAGGGAAAGTCCACCTAGCTACCGCATAGAGACAGGAGAACACGTCATCAGGGGTCATGATTAGGCTCTGGCCATGTAACCTGGTCAGGAAAAACTCCCGAGGCCGGTTTCTCACACACAGATTAGTCTTGGATTAAAAATCATTCGGAATTGAGAATAGCCATTGAAAATAGATTAGTTCCAGCAGGTAACAAGCCCGTGATGTTTAATCACAATGGATGATAAACTGATTTGATCTGCGCAGTGAGGAGGAGGTAGTCTACTGAAACCTATTGTGGAAAACTATCGTTCTCCACGCAACCTTTTTCCTCCCGGTGTTCATATCTCTAAGCCTCCTCTGAGCTCCATTAAATCAATACGTAACTCACTGATAGATATTAACGGGATGAGGAGTGTGATGATGATGATGATGATTATATTTACAGGGGATGAGGAGTGTGATGATAAGGGTAAGGAGGACATTTACAGCAGGATCTGGAAGTAGTCGTCTCCCACCGTATGACCCCGCCGTACGACCCCACTGTATGACCCCACTGTACGACCCACCTGTATGACCCCGCTGTATGACCCTGCCGTATGACCCTGCCGTATGACCCTGCCGTATGACCCCACTGTATGACCCCACTGTACGACCCCACTGTATGACCCCACTGTACGACCCACCTGTATGACCCCGCTGTATGACCCTGCCGTATGACCCTGCCGTATGACCCTGCCGTATGACCCCACTGTATGACCCCACTGTATGACCCCACTGTATGACCCCACCGTATGACCCCACCGTATGACCCCACTGTATGACCCCACCGTATGACCCCACCGTATGACCCCACTGTATGACCCCACTGTATGACCCCACCGTATGACCCCACCGTATGACCCCACTGTATGACCCCACCGTATGACCCCACCGTATGACCCCACCGTATGACCCCACTGTATGACCCCGCTGTATGAACCCAGCGTGTTTATTGTTTTTCAAATCAAATCAATCTTTATTTGTCACTTGCGCCAAATACAACAAGTCTCGACTTTACCGTGAAATGCTTACTTACAAGCCCTTAACCAACAGTACAGTTCAAGAAGAAAATATTTACCAAGTAGACAAAAAAAAAGTAATAATAAAAAGTAACACAATAAGAAGTCCACGGTCAGCTCTTTCGACTTGCTCACATTGAGGGAGAGGTTGTTGTCCTGGCACCACACTGCCAGTTATCTGACCTCCTCCCTATAGGCCGTCTCATCGTTGAGGGAGAGGTTGTGGCACCACACTGCCAGTTATCTGAACTCCTCCCTATAGGCCATCTCATCGTTGAGGGAGAGGTTGTTGTCCTGGCACCACACTGCCAGTTATCTGACCTCCTCCCTATAGGCTGTCTCATCGTTGAGGGAGAGGTTGTTGTCCTGGCACCACACTGCCAGTTATCTGACCTCCTCCCTATAGGCTGTCTCATCGTTGAGGGAGAGGTTGTTGTCCTGGCACCACACTGCCAGTTATCTGACCTCCTCCCTATAGGCTGTCTCATCGTTGAGGGAGAGGTTGTTGTCCTGGCACCACACTGCCAGTTATCTGACCTCCTCCCTATAGGCCGTCTCATCGTTGAGGGAAAGGTTGTTGTCCTGGCACCACACTGCCAGTTATCTGACCTCCTCCCTATAGGCCGTCTCATCGTTGAGGGAGAGGTTGTGGCACCACACTGCCAGTTATCTGAACTCCTCCCTATAGGCCATCTCATCGTTGAGGGAGAGGTTGTTGTCCTGGCACCACACTGCCAGTTATCTGACCTCCTCCCTATAGGCTGTCTCATCGTTGAGGGAGAGGTTGTTGTCCTGGCACCACACTGCCAGTTATCTGACCTCCTCCCTATAGGCTGTCTCATCGTTGAGGGAGAGGTTGTTGTCCTGGCACCACACTGCCAGTTATCTGACCTCCTCCCTACAGGCCGTCTCATCGTTGAGGGAGAGGTTGTGGCACCACACTGCCAGTTATCTGACCTCCTCCCTATAGGCCGTCTCATCGTTGAGGGAGAGGTTGTTGTCCTGGCACCACACTGCCAGTTATCTGACCTCCTCCCTATAGGCTGTCTCATCGTTGAGGGAGAGGTTGTGGCACCACACTGCCAGTTATCTGACCTCCTCCCTATAGGCTGTCTCATCGTTGAGGGAGAGGTTGTGGCACCACACTGCCAGTTATCTGACCTCCTCCCTATAGGCAGTCTCTTCGTTGAGGGAGAGGTTGTTGTCCTGGCACCACACTGCCAGTTATCTGACCGCCTCCCTATAGGTCGTCTCATCGTTGAGGGAGAGGTTGTGGCACCACACTGCCAGTTATCTGAACTCCTCCCTATAGGCCGTCTCATCGTTGAGGGAGAGGTTGTTGTCCTGGCACCACACTGCCAGTTATCTGACCTCCTCGCTATAGGCCGTCTCATCGTTGAGGGAGAGGTTGTGGCACCACACTGCCAGTTATCTGAACTCCTCCCTATAGGCCGTCTCATCGTTGAGGGAGAGGTTGTTGTCCTGGCACCACACTGCCAGTTATCTGACCTCCTCCCTATAGGCTGTCTCATCGTTGAGGGAGAGGTTGTTGTCCTGGCATCACACTGCCAGTTATCTGACCTCCTCCCTATAGGCTGTCTCATCGTTGAGGGAGAGGTTGTTGTCTTGGCACCACACTGCCAGTTATCTGACCTCCTCCCTATAGGCCGTCTCATCGTTGAGGGAGAGGTTGTTGTCCTGGCACCACACTGCCAGTTATCTGACCTCCTCCCTATAGGCCGTCTCATCGTTGAGGGAGAGGTTGTGGCACCACACTGCCAGTTATCTGAACTCCTCCCTATAGGCCGTCTCATCGTTGAGGGAGAGGTTGTTGTCCTGGCACCACACTGCCAGTTATCTGACCTCCTCCCTACAGACCGTCTCATTGTTGAGGGAGAGGTTGTTGTCCTGGCACCACACTGCCAGTTATCTGACCTCCTCCCTACAGGCCGTCTCATTGTTGAGGGAGAGGTTGTTGTCCTGGCACCACACTGCCAGTTATCTGACCTCCTCCCTACAGGCCGTCTCATCGTTGAGGGAGAGATTGTTGTCCTGGCACCACACTGCCAGTTATCTGACCTCCTCCCTACAGGCCGTCTCATCGTTGAGGGAGAGGTTGTTGTCCTGGCACCACACTGCCAGTTATCTGACCTCCTCCCTATAGGCTGTCTCATCGTTGAGGGAGAGGTTGTGGCACCACACTGGCAGTTATCTGACCTCCTCCCTATAGGCCGTCTCATCGTTGAGGGAGAGGTTGTTGTCCTGGCACCACACTGCCAGTTATCTGACCTCCTCCCTATAGGCCGTCTCATCGTTGAGGGAGAGGTTGTGGCACCACACTGCCAGTTATCTGACCTCCCCTCCTCATAGGCACCACACTGTCTCATCGTCTCATCGAGGGAGAGGTTGTTGTCCTGGCACCACACTGCCAGTTATCTGACCTCCTCCCTATAGGCTGTCTCATCGTTGAGGGAGAGGTTGTTGTCCTGGCACCACACTGCCAGTTATCTGACCTCCTCCCTACAGGCCGTCTCATCGTTGAGGGAGAGGTTGTTGTCCTGGCATCACACTGCCAGTTATCTGACCTCCTCCCTATAGGCTGTCTCATCGTTGAGGGAGAGGTTGTTGTCCTGGCACCACACTGCCAGTTATCTGACCTCCTCCCTATAGGCCGTCTCATCGTTGAGGGAGAGGTTGTGGCACCACACTGCCAGGTCTCTGACCTCCTCCCTACAGGCCGTCTCATCGTTGAGGGAGAGGTTGTTGTCCTGGCACCACACTGCCAGTTATCTGACCTCCTCCCTATAGGCTGTCTCATCGTTGAGGGAGAGGTTGTTGTCCTGGCACCACACTGCCAGTTATCTGACCTCCTCCCTATAGGCTGTCTCATCGTTGATGGAGAGGTTGTTGTCCTGGCACCACACTGCCAGTTATCTGACCTCCTCCCTACAGGCCGTCTCATCGTTGAGGGAGAGGTTGTTGTCCTGGCATCACACTGCCAGTTATCTGACCTCCTCCCTATAGGCTGTCTCATCGTTGAGGGAGAGGTTGTTGTCCTGGCACCACACTGCCAGTTATCTGACCTCCTCCCTATAGGCTATCTCATCTTTGAGGGAGAAGTTGTGGCACCACACTGCCAGTTATCTGACCTCCTCCCTACAGGCCGTCTCATCGTTGAGGGAGAGGTTGTTGTCCTGGCACCACACTGCCAGTTATCTGACCTCCTGCCTATAGGCCGTCTCATCGTTGAGGGAGAGGTTGTGGCACCACACTGCCAGTTATCTGAGCTCCTCCCTATAGGCTGTCTCATCGTTGAGGGAGAGGTTGTTGTCCTGGCACCACACTGCCAGTTATCTGACCTCCTCCCTATAGGCTGTCTCATCGTTGAGGGAGAGGTTGTTGTCCTGGCATCACACTGCCAGTTATCTGACCTCCTCCCTATAGGCTGTCTCATCGTTGAGGGAGAGGTTGTTGTCTTGGCACCACACTGCCAGTTATCTGACCTCCTCCCTATAGGCCGTCTCATCGTTGAGGGAGAGGTTGTTGTCCTGGCACCACACTGCCAGTTATCTGACCTCCTCCCTATAGGCCGTCTCATCGTTGAGGGAGAGGTTGTGGCACCACACTGCCAGTTATCTGAACTCCTCCCTATAGGCCGTCTCATCGTTGAGGGAGAGGTTGTTGTCCTGGCACCACACTGCCAGTTATCTGACCTCCTCCCTACAGACCGTCTCATTGTTGAGGGAGAGGTTGTTGTCCTGGCACCACACTGCCAGTTATCTGACCTCCTCCCTACAGGCCGTCTCATTGTTGAGGGAGAGGTTGTTGTCCTGGCACCACACTGCCAGTTATCTGACCTCCTCCCTACAGGCCGTCTCATCGTTGAGGGAGAGATTGTTGTCCTGGCACCACACTGCCAGTTATCTGACCTCCTCCCTACAGGCCGTCTCATCGTTGAGGGAGAGGTTGTTGTCCTGGCACCACACTGCCAGTTATCTGACCTCCTCCCTATAGGCTGTCTCATCGTTGAGGGAGAGGTTGTGGCACCACACTGCCAGTTATCTGACCTCCTCCCTATAGGCCGTCTCATCGTTGAGGGAGAGGTTGTTGTCCTGGCACCACACTGCCAGTTATCTGACCTCCTGCCTATAGGCCGTCTCATCGTTGAGGGAGAGGTTGTGGCACCACACTGCCAGTTATCTGACCTCCTCCCTATAGGCTGTCTCATCGTTGAGGGAGAGGTTGTTGTCCTGGCACCACACTGCCAGTTATCTGACCTCCTCCCTACAGGCCGTCTCATCGTTGAGGGAGAGGTTGTTGTCCTGGCATCACACTTCCAGTTATCTGACCTCCTCCCTATAGGCTGTCTCATCGTTGAGGGAGAGGTTGTTGTCTTGGCACCACACTGCCAGTTATCTGACCTCCTCCCTACAGGCCGTCTCATCGTTGAGGGAGAGGTTGTTGTCTTGGCACCACACTGCCAGTTATCTGACCTCCTCCCTATAGGCAGTCTCTTCGTTGAGGGAGAGGTTGTTGTCCTGGCACCACACTGCCAGTTATCTGACCGCCTCCCTATAGGTCGTCTCATCGTTGAGGGAGAGGTTGTGGCACCACACTGCCAGTTATCTGAACTCCTCCCTATAGGCCGTCTCATCGTTGAGGGAGAGGTTGTTGTCCTGGCACCACACTGCCAGTTATCTGACCTCCTCGCTATAGGCCGTCTCATCGTTGAGGGAGAGGTTGTGGCACCACACTGCCAGTTATCTGAACTCCTCCCTATAGGCCGTCTCATCGTTGAGGGAGAGGTTGTTGTCCTGGCACCACACTGCCAGTTATCTGACCTCCTCCCTATAGGCTGTCTCATCGTTGAGGGAGAGGTTGTTGTCCTGGCATCACACTGCCAGTTATCTGACCTCCTCCCTATAGGCTGTCTCATCGTTGAGGGAGAGGTTGTTGTCTTGGCACCACACTGCCAGTTATCTGACCTCCTCCCTATAGGCCGTCTCATCGTTGAGGGAGAGGTTGTTGTCCTGGCACCACACTGCCAGTTATCTGACCTCCTCCCTATAGGCCGTCTCATCGTTGAGGGAGAGGTTGTGGCACCACACTGCCAGTTATCTGAACTCCTCCCTATAGGCCGTCTCATCGTTGAGGGAGAGTTGTTGTCCTGGCACCACACTGCCAGTTATCTGACCTCCTCCCTACAGACCGTCTCATTGTTGAGGGAGAGGTTGTTGTCCTGGCACCACACTGCCAGTTATCTGACCTCCTCCCTACAGGCCGTCTCATTGTTGAGGGAGAGGTTGTTGTCCTGGCACCACACTGCCAGTTATCTGACCTCCTCCCTACAGGCCGTCTCATCGTTGAGGGAGAGGTTGTTGTCCTGGCACCACACTGCCAGTTATCTGACCTCCTCCCTACAGGCCGTCTCATCGTTGAGGGAGAGGTTGTTGTCTTGGCACCACACTGCCAGTTATCTGACCTCCTCCCTACAGGCCGTCTCATCGTTGAGGGAGAGGTTGTTGTCCTGGCACCACACTGCCAGTTATCTGACCTCCTCCCTATAGGCTGTCTCATCGTTGAGGGAGAGGTTGTGGCACCACACTGCCAGTTATCTGACCTCCTCCCTATAGGCCGTCTCATCGTTGAGGGAGAGGTTGTTGTCCTGGCACCACACTGCCAGTTATCTGACCTCCTCCCTATAGGCCGTCTCATCGTTGAGGGAGAGGTTGTGGCACCACACTGCCAGTTATCTGACCTCCTCCCTATAGGCCGTCTCATCGTTGAGGGAGAGGTTGTTGTCCTGGCACCACACTGCCAGTTATCTGACCTCCTCCCTATAGGCTGTCTCATCGTTGAGGGAGAGGTTGTTGTCCTGGCACCACACTGCCAGTTATCTGACCTCCTCCCTACAGGCCGTCTCATCGTTGAGGGAGAGGTTGTTGTCCTGGCATCACACTGCCAGTTATCTGACCTCCTCCCTATAGGCTGTCTCATCGTTGAGGGAGAGGTTGTTGTCCTGGCACCACACTGCCAGTTATCTGACCTCCTCCCTATAGGCCGTCTCATCGTTGAGGGAGAGGTTGTGGCACCACACTGCCAGGTCTCTGACCTCCTCCCTACAGGCCGTCTCATCGTTGAGGGAGAGGTTGTTGTCCTGGCACCACACTGCCAGTTATCTGACCTCCTCCCTATAGGCTGTCTCATCGTTGAGGGAGAGGTTGTTGTCCTGGCACCACACTGCCAGTTATCTGACCTCCTCCCTATAGGCTGTCTCATCGTTGAGGGAGAGGTTGTTGTCCTGGCACCACACTGCCAGTTATCTGACCTCCTCCCTACAGGCCGTCTCATCGTTGAGGGAGAGGTTGTTGTCCTGGCACCACACTGCCAGTTATCTGACCTCCTCCCTACAGGCCGTCTCATCGTTGAGGGAGAGGTTGTTGTCCTGGCACCACACTGCCAGTTATCTGACCTCCTGCCTATAGGCCGTCTCATCGTTGAGGGAGAGGTTGTGGCACCACACTGCCAGTTATCTGAGCTCCTCCCTATAGGCTGTCTCATCGTTGAGGGAGAGGTTGTTGTCCTGGCACCACACTGCCAATTATCTGACCTCCTCCCTATAGGCCGTCTCATCGTTGAGGGAGAGGTTGTTGTCCTGGCACCACACTGCCAGTTATCTGACCTCCTCCCTATAGGCTGTCTCATCGTTGAGGGAGAGGTTGTGGCACCACACTGCCAGTTATCTGACCTCCTCCCTATAGGCAGTCTCTTCATTGAGGGAGAGGTTGTTGTCCTGGCACCACACTGCCAGTTATCTGACCGCCTCCCTATAGGTCGTCTCATCGTTGAGGGAGAGGTTGTGGCACCACACTGCCAGTTATCTGAACTCCTCCCTATAGGCCGTCTCATCGTTGAGGGAGAGGTTGTGGCACCACACTGCCAGTTATCTGAACTCCTTCCTATAGGCCGTCTCATCGTTGAGGGAGAGGTTGTTGTCCTGGCTCCACACTGCCAGTTATCTGACCTCCTCCCTATAGGCTGTCTCATCGTTGAGGGAGAGGTTGTTGTCCTGGCACCACACTGCCAGTTATCTGACCTCCTCCCTATAGGCTGTCACATCGTTGAGGGAGAGGTTGTTCTCCTGGCACCACACTGCCAGTTATCTGACCTCCTCCCTACAGTCCGTCTCATCGTTGAGGGAGAGGTTGTTGTCCTGGCACCACACTGCCAGTTATCAGACCTCCTCCCTATAGGCTGTCTCATTGTTGAGGGAGAGGTTGTTGTCTTGGCACCACACTGCCAGTTATCTGACCTCCTCCCTACAGACCGTCTCATCGTTGAGGGAGAGGTTGTTGTCCTGGCACCACACTGCCAGTTATCTGACCTCCTCCCTGTAGGCTGTCTCATCGTTGAGGGAGAGGTTGTGGCACCACACTGCCAGTTATCTGACCTCCTCCCTATAGGCCGTCTCATCGTTGAGGGAGAGGTTGTTGTCCTGGCACCACACTGCCAGTTATCTGACCTCCTCCCTATAGGCCGTCTCATCGTTGAGGGAGAGGTTGTTGTCCTGGCATCACACTGCCAGTTATCTGACCTCCTCCCTATAGGCTGTCTCATCGTTGAGGGAGAGGTTGTTGTCTTGGCACCACACTGCCAGTTATCTGACCTCCTCCCTATAGTCCGTCTCATCGTTGAGGGAGAGGTTGTGGCACCACACTGCCAGTTATCTGACCTCCTCCCTATAGGCCGTCTCATCGGTGTCAGTGATCAGTGGTGATCGTCAGAAAACTTAATGATGGTGTTGGAGTTGTGTTTGGCCACGCAGTCGTGGGTGAACAGGGAACACAGGTGGGGACTAAGTACAAACTCCTGAGGGGCCCCAGTGTTGAGGATCAGCATATCAGACGTGTTGTTGCCTACTCTTACCACCTGGGGGTGGCCCGTCAGGAAGTCCAGGATCCATTTGCAGAGTGAGGTGTTTAGTCCCAGAGTCCTTAGCTTAGTGATGAGCTTTGAGGGCACTATGGTGTTGAACGCTGAGCTGTTGTCAATGAACAGCAATCTCACATAGGTGTTCCTTTTGTCCAGGTGGGAAAGGAAAGTGTGGGGTGAGATTGAGATTGCATCATCTGTGGATCTGTTGGGGCGGGATGTGAATTGGAGTGGGTCTAGGGTGTCCGGGAGGATGCTGTTGATGTGAGCCATTACCATCCTTTCAAAGCACTTCAAGGCTACTGATGTGAGTGCCACGGGGCGGTAATCATTTAGGCAGGTTACCTTCACTTCCTTGGGAACAGGGACTATGGTGGTCTGCTTGGTATTACAGGCATTACAGACTCGGTCAAATCTCATTGAAGACACTTGACAGTTGATCCGCACATGCTTTGAATACACGTCCTGGTAATCCATCTGGCCCAGTGGCTTTGTGAATGTTGACCTGTTTAACTTCACTCGGGTAGGTGGCAGCATTTGGAATTTTGGATGAAAAGCATGCCCAAATTAAACGTCCTGCTACTCAGGCCCAGAAGCTAGGATATGCATATAATTGGTAGATTTGGTTAGAAAACCATCTAAAGTCTCAAAAAATGTTAAAATAATGTATGTAATGAGTATAACAGAACTGTTATGGCTGGCGAAAACCTGAGGAAAATCCATCCAGGAAGTGCTATTATTTTGAAAGGCTGTTTTTCCATTGAAAGCCTATCCACCATACAAAGACTTTAGGATCCAGTTCATGATCTCTATGGCTTCTTCTACATGTGGCCAGTCTTTAGGCATAGTTTCAGGCTTTTACTCTGAAAAATGAGGGAGATAGGGCACTTTCAATGAGTGGACAGTGGACATTTCTTGTTTCTCCTTTCTTGTTTCTCCTTGACGAAGCTTTTGTCCAGTTGAAATATTATTGATCATTTATGACAAAAATAACCTGAGGATTGATTTTAAACATCGTTTGACATGTTTCTACAAACTTTTATTGTACTTTTTTGACTTTTTGTCTGGATGTTGAGAGCGGGCTTTGTGCCTTTGATTTACTGAACTAAACACACCAACAAAACGGAGGTTTTTGGACATGAAGAGGGACATTATCAAACAAAACAAAAATTATTTTGTGAGTCCTGACTTTCGTGAGTCCTCTCCTTGTCTGAAAAATGTCTGTATGGTGTTTTGTGGCTAGGCGCTGTCCTAACATAATCACATGGTGTGCTTTCGCCGTAAAGTCTTTTTGAAATCGGACACAGCGGCTGGATTTACAAGAAGTTTATCTTTAATTCTATGTATAACACTTGCACCTTTCATCAACGTTTACGATGAGTATTTCTATAATTTGATTTGGCTCTCTGCAATTTCACCAGATGTTATTTGAGACAATACTGAACATAACTCGCCAATTTAAACTGAGGTTTTTGGACTCTCTTTGTCCCTCCCTCTATCTTTCCTCACCCCCCTTTCCATTGTTTAACAAGCCATCATATCTTGTCAGTCCACTAGGGACTTTTATCTCATGTATGTGTGCATGTGTATTCTGTGGTATTAGTTAGTTTGTTGGTATATAAATAATTAAGCCAATTTGCTGATTCATCAATATTGGTTCTTGCAGATATCGATGATTATACAACTTTCAAAATGAGACTGAGGTAATCATTAATTAATCATTAATTATTGACTGTTTTTGATGTATCTGTATAGAGATATCTGTATATCTTCAGAGTTTAAGTCGGGAGATAGTAACTCGTTAAACAACTTTTCCCGTGGTACCTTCAAGCCTGGATGCGAGAGCTAAGGCTCTCTCAATTCAATTCAAATGGCTTTATTGGCATGGTAAACACATTTGCCAAAGCAAGTGGAATAGAAAACACATAAAAAAATTTAAAAAAGAATATAGACATTTCAAATGTCATAATATGTCTATATACAGTGTTGTAACGATTTGCAAATTTTAAAGTACAAAAGGAAAAATAAATAAACATAAATACGGGTTGTATTTACAATGGTGTTTGTCCTTCACTGGTTGACCTTTTCTTGTGACAACAGGTCACAAATCTTGCTGCTGTGATGTCACACTGTGGTATTTCACCCAGTAGATGTGGGAGTTTATCAACATTGGGTTTGTTTTTGAATTCTTTGTGTGGCTGTGTAATCTGAGGAAAATATGTGTCTCTAATATGGTCATAAATTTGGCAGGAGATTAGGAAGTGCAGCTCAGTTTCCACCTCATTTTGTGTGCAGTGAGCACATAGCCTGTCTTCTCTTGAGAGCCAGGTCTGCCAGCGCAACCTTTTTCAATAGCAAAGATAAGCTCACTGAGTCTGTACATAGTCAAATATGTCCTTAATTTGGTAGCTCACAGGGGTCAGCTATTTTACCACTGTGTACTCCCTGTTTGGGGACAAATTGCATTCTAGTTAGCTCTTTTTGGGTTAATTCTTTCCAATGTGTCAAGTAATCCTACCCTACTTGGTGTGTCAAATGTGATGTTCCTTTTGATAGTGTAGAGTCTCTCGGTCTCTCTCTCTCTCTGTTTCTCTGTCTCTGTCTCTCCCTCTCCCTCTCTCTCTCTCTCTCTGTCTCTCCCTCTACCTCTCTCTCTCTCTCTCTCTCTCTCTCTCTCTCTCTTAACCTTTCTATCTCTCCCTCTCTATCTCCCTCTCTCTCTCCCTCTCTCTCTCTCCCTCTCTTCACCTTTCTATCTCTCTCTCTCTCTCCACCTTTCTATCTCTCCCTCTCTCTCTCTCTCTCTCTCTCTCTCTCTCTCTCTCCCTCTCTCTCTCCCTCTCTTCACCTATCTATCTCTCTCCTATCTCTCTCTCTCTCTCCCTCTCTCTCTCTCTCTCTCTCTCTCTCTCTCTCTCTCTCTCTCCCTCTCTCTCTCTCTCTCCACCTCTCTCTCTCTCTCTCTCCACCTTTCTCTCTCTCTCTCTCTCTCTCTCTTCTCTTCACCTTTCTATCTCTCTCTCTCTCTCTCTCTCTCCCTCTCTATCTCCCTCTCTATCTCTCTCTGTCTCTCTCTCTCTATCTCCCTCTCTCTCTCTTCACCTTTCTCTCTCTCTCTCTCTTTATCTCCCTCTCTCTCTCTCTCTCTCTCTCTCTCTCAAAGGGGAAATAATAACACACTGTAGGACTGTTTGACATTTTATTTAAAAGGGAGTGTGTGTTTGAAGTTATTGTTTTATCCTTTATGATTATATTTTTCATGGATTGATTTATTGTTATTTGCCGGTGTAAGAGATATTGGGACATTTTTTTAGTTCATGGACACACTCATTCTTCACTCTGTGAATAAATACAGACTTAAACCTCTCTTGATGACTAGGTTCTTTAATGTCTGGGAGTTGCTCTATCATCGTTTTTATTATGAGGTTACTGTGACATTCGGGTTGTTGTTGTTTTTTTTACAGTGTGTCTTATCCTGGCTATCTGGCAAACCTCAACCTCTCCCATATCCCAGGATGATTTACATGTGTTATCTTGTTGATATTATGACCATCTTTCAGCTTCATTCAACCCCTCCCATCTATCACTTAACACCATTCATATTGGATTTGGATTTGACGTATATTTTTCCACTGTGATGTTTCATAAAAGTTCTGAACCTTCCTATTCTCACGATTTCTACAGATTTTAAATTATTATAATATTTTTTTTTAGCTAAAAGTATTATTATATTATTGATCGATTGACTATGACTTTTCAGATCGCCCAGTAGTGCAGAGTTCGCTCCAGGTACATGATGACTTCCTGGACCTGTGAAAAACAAGCTATTCATAGTTTTGAATCCGGCGTTATGTACATCAGTTCATAAACCACGTGCCATGGAATAGGTAGGTCGAAAACATCACTAGTACAGCTACAACAGATACATAACACTACACCTCCTGGAACAGATACATAACACTACACCTCCTGGAACAGATACCTAACACTACACCTCCTACAACAGATACCTAACACTACACCTCCTACAACAGATACCTAACACTACACCTCCTGGAACAGATACCTAACACTACCTCCTGGAACACCTCCTACAACAGATACCTAACACTACACCTCCTAGAACAGATACCTAACAGATACTAACACTACACTCCTACAACAGATACATAACACTACACCTCCTACAACAGATACATAACACTACACCTCCTACAACAGATACATAACACTACACCTCCTACAACAGATACCTAACACTACAACAGATACATAACACTACACCTCCTACAACAGATACATAACACTACACCTCCTACAACAGATACATAACACTACACCTCCTACAACAGATACATAACACTACACCTCCTGGAACAGATACATAACACTACACCTCCTAGAACAGATACATAACACTACACCTCCTACAACAGATACATAACACTACACCTCCTGGAACAGATACCTAACACTACACCTCCTACAACAGATACCTAACACTACACCTCCTACAACATATACCTAACACTACACCTCCTACAACAGATACCTAACACTACACAGATACTCCTACACCTCCTAACAGATACCTAACACTACACCTCCTAACAACAGATACCTAACACTACACACTCACCTCCTACAACAGATACCTAACACTACACCTCCTACAACAGATACCTAACACTACACCTCCTACAACAGATACCTAACACTACACCTCCTAGAACAGATACCTAACACTACACCTCCTACAACAGATACATAACACTACACCTCCTACAACAGATACCTAGCACTACACCCTACAACAGATACCTAACACTACACCTCCTAGAACAGATACCTAACACTACACCTCCTACAACAGATACCTAACACTACACCTCCTACAACAGATACCTAACACTACACCTCCTACAGCAGATACCTAACACTACACCTCCTAGAACAGATACCTAACACTACACCTCCTACAACAGATACATAACACTACACCTCCTACAACAGATACCTAGCACTAACACCTCCTACAACAGATACCTAACACTACACCTCCTACAACAGATACCTAACACTACACCTCCTACAACAGATACCTAACACTACACCTCCTACAACAGATACCTAACACTACACCTCCTACAACAGATACCTAACACTACACCTCCTAGAACAGATACCTAACACTACACCTCCTACAACAGATACCTAACACTACACCTCCTACAGCAGATACCTAACACTACACCTCCTACAACAGATACCTAACACTACACCTCCTACAACAGATACCTAACACTACACCTCCTAGAACAGATACCTAACACTACACCTCCTACAACATATACCTAACACTACACCTCCTACAACAGATACCTAACACTACACCTCCTACAACAGATACCTAACACTACACCTCCTACAACAGATACCTAACACTACGCCTCCTACAACAGATACATAACACTACACCTCCTACAACATATACATAACACTACACCTCCTACAACAGATACATAACACTACACCTCCTGGAACAGATACATAACACTACACCTCCTGGAACAGATACATAACACTACACCTCCTGGAACAGATACATAACACTACACCTCCTGGAACAGATACCTAACACTACACCTCCTGGAACAGATACATAACACTACACCTCCTGGAACAGATACATAACACTACACCTCCTGGAACAGATACATAACACTACACCTCCTGGAACAGATACCTAACACTACACCTCCTACAACAGATACATAACACTACACCTCCTGGAACAGATACATAACACTACACCTCCTAGATACATAACACTACACCTCCTGGAACAGATACATAACACTACACCTCCTGGAACAGATACCTAACACTACACCTCCTGGAACAGATACATAACACTACACCTCCTGGAACAGATACATAACACTACACCTCCTACAACAGATACCTAACACTACACCTCCTGGAACAGATACCTAACACTACACCTCCTACAACAGATACATAACACTACACCTCCTGGAACAGATACCTAACACTACACCTCCTGGAACAGATACATAACACTACACCTCCTGGAACAGATACCTAACACTACACCTCCTAGAACAGATACATAACACTACACCTCCTACAACAGATACCTAACACTACACCTCCTACAACAGATACCTAACACTACACCTCCTACAACAGATACCTAACACTACACCTCCTAGAACAGATACCTAACACTACACCTCCTACAACAGATACATAACACTACACCTCCTGGAACAGATACATAACACTACACCTCCTGGAACAGATACATAACACTACACCTCCTGGAACAGATACATAACACTACACCTCCTGGAACAGATACCTAACACTACACCTCCTGGAACAGATACATAACACTACACCTCCTGGAACAGATACATAACACTACACCTCCTACAACAGATACCTAACACTACACCTCCTAGAACAGATACCTAACACTACACCTCCTACAACAGATACATAACACTACACCTCCTGGAACAGATACATAACACTACACCTCCTGGAACAGATACCTAACACTACACCTCCTGGAACAGATACATAACACTACACCTCCTGGAACAGATACCTAACACTACACCTCCTAGAACAGATACATAACACTACACCTCCTACAACAGATACCTAACACTACACCTCCTACAACAGATACCTAACACTACACCTCCTACAACAGATACCTAACACTACACCTCCTACAACAGATACCTAACACTACACCTCCTACAACAGATACCTAACACTACGCCTCCTACAACAGATACCTAACACTACGCCTCCTACAACAGATACCTAACACTACACCTCCTACAACAGATACATAACACTACACCTCCTGGAACAGATACATAACACTACACCTCCTACAACAGATACATAACACTACACCTCCTGGAACAGATACATAACACTACACCTCCTACAACAGATACCTAACACTACACCTTCTAGAACAGATACCTAACACTACACCTCCTACAACAGATACCTAACACTACACCTCCTACAACAGATACCTAACACTACACCTCCTACAACAGATACCTAACACTACACCTCCTACAACAGATACCTAACACTACACCTCCTAGAACAGATACCTAACACTACACCTCCTACAACAGATACCTAACACTACACCTCCTACAACAGATACCTAACACTACACCTCCTAGAACAGATACCTAACACTACACCTCCTACAACAGATACCTAACACTACACCTCCTACAACAGATACCTAACACTACACCTCCTACAACAGATACCTAACACTACACCTCCTACAACAGATACCTAACACTACACCTCCTACAACAGATACCTAACACTACACCTCCTACAACAGATACCTAACACTACACCTCCTGGAACAGATACCTAACACTACACCTCCTGGAACAGATACATAACACTACACCTCCTACAACAGATACCTAACACTACACCTCCTGGAACAGATACCTAACACTACACCTCCTGGAACAGATACCTAACACTACACCTCCTACAACAGATACCTAACACTACACCTCCTGGAACAGATACATAACACTACACCTCCTACAACAGATACCTAACACTACACCTCCTACAACAGATACCTAACACTACACCTCCTACAACAGATACCTAACACTACACCTCCTACAGCAGATACCTAACACTACACCTCCTACAACAGATACCTAACACTACACCTCCTACAACAGATACCTAACACTACACCTCCTAGAACAGATACCTAACACTACACCTCCTACAACAGATACCTAACACTACACCTCCTACAACAGATACCTAACACTACACCTCCTACAACAGATACCTAACACTACACCTCCTACAACAGATACCTAACACTACACCTCCTAGAACAGATACCTAACACTACACCTCCTACAACAGATACATAACACTACACCTCCTGGAACAGATACCTAACACTACACCTCCTACAACAGATACCTAACACTACACCTCCTGGAACAGATACATAACACTACACCTCCTAGAACAGATACCTAAAACTACACCTCCTACAACAGAATGGAATCATGGAATTGGTATTGTCGATAATCTTTTCCCAACTATTTTGCTATCTATATGGTACGGCTGTACATTTGCTGGTCCTTTAATGAAACTGGTATACTTTAAAAAAAAATGTATCACAATTTTTTTTAACCAATTAAGTTCTTTAAATGCAGGGCCGACATACACGTTCTTTCTCCCCCTTCTAGGTCTGCTAACCATTTCCATTTTGCTGCGTGTGTGACATGTCCTATTTATGACATCGTTTACAAAGGTTATACCTTTTTTTTTTTTACATAAAATAATCATAATAGTTTTTAAGTTTAAACACAATATTTGTTGTGATATTTGTTATGTTTTTTTCTCTGTTGGATTAAATTGAAGAATGCAACTAACTTTTTATGGCTTGTTTAAAAACAAAAGAAGCAATATTTGGGAGTTGAGTTCCTTTCCAAATAATGGAAAGTGAGAGGTTGTAATCTGAATGAAAAGGAAAAGGCCCTTCTTGAATATGGGGTGAGACATTCTCATTCATTTACTAGAGAACCAGTTTGGATTTAAGGTATAACTTTTGTGAGGCTGAAGCCTTTAGTGAGAGGTCTAATGCTTTAATATTTAATCATTTCCTCCCTCTGAATTCATATTCGTTATATAAATAGGCAAGTTTCATTTTGTCTGGCTTGCAGTTCCAAATACAATGTACATTTGTTTCCCATATAATTGAAATAACTGTTCTCTAGGTGTAGGCAAGACCATAAGCGAATAGGTAAACTGGGAATGACTAAATAGTTAAATCAAGGTGAACTGGGATATAACTAAAGAGTTAATCAGGGTGATTCTTACACAATTTGACAGGTATTTAGTTAAAGCTAGTTAAAGCTAGTTACGTTAGTTAAAGCCTAGTTAAATAAAGGTTACATATATATATATATATATATATATATACATGCAGTGGGGCAAAAAAGTATTTAGTCAGCCAACAATTGTGCAATTTCTCCCACTTAAAAAAAAGATGAGGGAGGCCTGTAATTTTCATTATAGGTACACTTCAACTATGACAGACAAAATTAGGGAAAGAAAATCCAGAAATCATATTGTAGGATTTTTAATGAATTTATTTGCAAATTATGGTGGAAAATAAGTATTTGGTCAATAACAAAAGTTTATCTCAATACTTTGTTATATACCCTTTGTTGGCAATGACAGAGGTCAAACGTTTTCTGTAAGTCTTCACAAGGTTTTCACACACTGTTGTTGGTATTTTGGCCCATTCCTCCATGCAGATCTCCTCTAGAGCAGTGATGTTTTGGGTCTGTTGCTGGGCAACACGGACTTTCAACTCCCTCCAAAGATTTTCTATGGGGTTGAGATCTGGAGACTGGCTAGGCCACTCCAGGACCTTGAAATGCTTCTTACGAAGCCAGTCCTTCGTTGCCCAGGCGGTGTGTTTGGGATCATTGTAATGCTGAAAGACCCAGCCACGTTTCATCTTCAATGCCCTTGCTGATGCAATGAGGTTTTCATTCACTAGGCTACCCTGGGGCGGCAGGGTAGCTTAGTGGTTAGAGCATTGGACCAGTAACCGGAAGGTTGCAAGTTCAAACCCCTGAGCTGACGAGGTACAAGTCTGTCGTTCTGCCCTTGAACAGGCTGTTCCCAGGCTGTCATTGAAAATAAGAATGGTTCTTAACTGACTTGCCTGGTTAAATAAAGGTAAAAAATCTCAAGATACATGGCCCCATTCATTCTTTCCTTTTCACGGATCAGTCGTCCTGGTCCCTTTGCAGACAAACACCCCCAAAGCATGATGTTTCCACCCCCATGCTTCACAGTAGGTATGGTATTCTTTGGATGCAACTCAGCATTCTTTGTCCTCCAAACACGACGAGTTGAGTTTTTACCAAAAAGTTATATTTTGGTTTCATCTGACCATATGACATTCTCCCAATCTTCTTCTGGATCATCCAAATGCTCTCTAGCAAACTTCAGACGGGCCTGGACATGTACTGGCTTAAACAGGGGGACACGTCTGGCACTGCAGGATTTGAGTCCCTGGCAGCGTAGTGTGTTACTGATGGTAGGCTTTGTTACTTTGGTCCCAGCTCTCTGCAGGTCATTCACTAGGTCCCCCCGTGTGGTTCTGGGATTTTTGCTCACCGTTCTTGTGATCAATTTGACCCCACGGGGTGAGATCTTGCGTGGATCCCCAGATCGAGGGAGATTATCAGTGGTCTTGTATGTCTTCCATTTCCTAATAATTGCTCCCACAGTTGATTTCTTCAAACCAAGCTGCTTACCTATTGCAGATTCAGTCTTCCCAGCCTGGTGCAGGTCTACAATTTTGTTTCTGGTGTCCTTTGACAGCTCTTTGGTCTTGGCCATAGTGGAGTTTGGAGTGTGACTGTTTGAGGTTGTGGACAGGTGTCTTTTATACTGATAACAAGTTCAAACAGGTGCCATTAATACAGGTAACGAGTGGAGGACAGAGGAGCCTCTTAAAGAAGATGTTACAGGTCTGTGAGAGCCATAAATCTTGCTTGTTTGTAGGTGACCAAATACTTATTTTCCACCATAATTTGCAAATAAATTCATTAAAAATCCTACAATGAGATTTTCTGGATTGTTTTTTCTCATTTAGTCTGTTATACTGTAGTTGAAGTGTACCTATGATGGAAATTACAGGCCTCTCTCATCTTTTTAAGTGGGAGAACTTGCGCAATTGTTGGCTGACTAAATACTTTTTTGCCCCACTGTATATATAAACTTTAAATAAACATGTTTATTTCCATGGTAGCAAGATCTTATCTATTTTTGCTAACTTTCTTAAAAAATGTATTGGAGTGAGATCATTTATTTATTTTGGGATATGAATTCCGATTCTGGCCACATCCCCATCAGACCATTTTATTGGTGAACTACACAATAATGTAGAAGTTGTATTTTATTGGTGAACTACACAGTAATGTAGAAGTTATATTTTATTGGTGAACTACACGGTAATGTAGAAGTTATATTTTATTGGTGAACTACACAGTAATGTAAAAGTTGTATTTTTGGTGATCCAATACATAATGTAAACTGGGTGGGTCGAGCCCTGAATGCTGATTGGCTGACAGCTGTGTTATATCAGACAGTATACCACGGGTATGAAAAAACATTTAGTATTACAGCTAATTACATTGGTAACCAGTTGAAAATAGCAATAGGGGTGGCAGGTAGCCTAGTGGTTAGAGCGTTGGACTAGTAACCGAAAGGTTACACTCTAGTCTCTACTGGCTATCTGGCCAACAGGCTCCAATCTAGTCTCCACTGGCTATTTGGCCAACAGGCTCCACTCTAGTCTCTACTGGCTATCTGGCCAACAGGCTCCACTCTAGTCTCCACTGGCTATCTGGCCAACAGGCTACACTCTAGTCTACACTGGCTATCTGGCCAACAGGCTACACTCTAGTCTCCACTGGCTATCTGGCCAACAGGCTACACTCTAGTCTACACTGGCTATCTGGCCAACAGGCTACACTCTAGTTTCCACTGGCTATCTGGCCAACAGGCTCCACTCTAGTCTCCACTGGCTATCTGGCCAACAGGCTCCACTCTAGTCTCCACTGGCTATCTGGCCAACAGGCTCCACTCTAGTCTCCACTGGCTATCTGGCCAACAGGCTCCACTCTAGTCTCCACTGTCTATCTGGCCAACAGGCTACACTCTAGTCTCCACTGTCTATCTGGCCAACAGGCTACACTCTAGTCTCCACTGTCTATCTGGCCAACCGGCTACACTCTAGTCTCCGCTGGCTCCCCCTCCAGGGGAGGAGAGGGCAGGGGAGGGGAGAGGAAGGCAGGGGAGGGGAGGGGAGGAGATGTCAGGGGAGGGGAGAGGAGGGCAGAGGAGGGGAGAGGAGGGCAGGGGAGTGGAGGGCAGGGGAGAGGAAGGCAGAGGAGGGGAGATGAGGGCAGGGGAGAGGAGGGAAGAGGAAGGCAGAGGAGGGGAGAGGAGGGCAGGGGAGAGGAGGGCAGGGGAGAGGAGGACAGGGGAGGGGAGGGAGAGGGCAGGGGAGGGGAGGGGAGGGGAGAGGAAGGCAGGGGAGGGGAGGAGAGGGCAGGGGAGAGGAGGACAGGGGAGGGCAGGGGAGGGAGGGGAGGGCAGAGGAGAGGAGGGCAGAGGAGGGCAGGGGAGAGGGGGGCAGAGGAGGGGAGAGGAGGGCAGAGGAGGGCAGGGGAGAGGAGGGCAGAGGAGGGGAGGGGAGGGCAGAGGAGGGGAGAGGAGGGCAGGGGAGAGGAAGGCAGAGGAGGGCAGGGGAGAGGAGGGCAGAGGAGGAGTGGAGAGGAGGGGGCAGGGGAGAGGAGGGAAGAGGAAGGCAGAGGAGGGGAGAGGAGGGCTGGGGAGAGGAGGGAAGAGGAAGGCAGAGGAGGGGAGAGGAGGGCTGGGGAGAGGAGGGCAGAGGAGGGCAGAGGAGGGCAGAGGAGGGGAGAGAGGGGCAGAGGAGGGCAGAGGAGGGCAGGGGAGAGGAGGGCAGAGGAGGGGAGAGGAGGGGAGTGAGGCTAAGCTACACATGAATAACAATAACACTTGATTATTCAGTTGTTCAGTCAGCAGTGGAAGTGACTCAGCTGACTCTACTCTACTATTCCTCTTATCCCTCTCGCTCTGTATCTCCTCTCTCTGTAGCCTCTCTCTCTGTCTCCTCTCTCTCTCTAGCTCCTCTCTCTCTCTCTCTCTGTATCTCTCTCTCTCTCTCTTCTCTCTCCCTCTTCTCTCTCCCTCTTCTCTCTCCCTCTTCTCTCTCCCTCTTCTCTCTCCCTCTTCTCTCTCCCTCTGTCTGTACATACATATACTACCATTCAAAAGTTTGAGGTCACTTAAAAATGTCCTTGGTTTTGAAAGAAAAGCACATTATTTGTCCATTAAAATTACAACAAATTGATCAGGAAAAACAGTGTAGACATTGTTAATGTTGGAAATGAATATTGGAGCGGGAAACGGCAGATTGTTTTATGGAATATCTACATTCCATTCACATTCCACTACAACAGTCATTTACAACATTAAAAATGTCTACACTGTTTTTCTGATCAATACAAAACAGTGTGTGAGTGCTGGATCACAGAGACTAATCGTACAGAATACAGTGTGTGTGCTGGATCACAGAGACTAATCGTTCAGAATACAGTGTGTGTGCTAGATCATAGAGACTAATCGTACAGAATACAGTGTGTGTGCTGGATCACAGAGACTAATCGTTCAGAATACAGTGTGTGTGCTAGATCATAGAGACTAATCGTACAGAATACAGTGTGTGTGCTGGATCACAGAGACTAATCGTACAGAATACAGTGTGTGTGCTGGATCACAGAGACTATTCATACAGAACACAGTGTGTGTGCTGGATCACAGAGACTAATCGAGACTCAATGCCTAGGTTTGCCACCAATGTAATCACATCCTACCTTACCTTTCATTTACAAATTAGCCTCCAACACTCTACTCAGCAAATTGGGTGCAGTCTATCACAGTGCCATACGCTTTGTGATAGGATTTATCATAGTATTTTTATCATAGGTTCCATCTCTCACAGTTGAAGTGTACCTATGATAAATTACAGACCTCTACATGCTTTGTAAAGTAGGAAAACCTGCAAAATTGGCAGTGTATCAAATACTTGTTCTCCCCACTGTATGTATTCAGGCCCTTTGCTATGAGACTTGAAATTGAGCTCAGCTGCATCCTGTTTCCATTGATCATCCTTGAGATGTTTCAACAACTTGATTGGTGTCTACCTGTGGAAAATTCAACTGAATGGACATGATTTGTAAAGGCACACACCTGTCTATATAAGGTCCCACAGTTGATAGTGCATGTTAGAGCAAAAACCAAGCCATGAGGTTGAAGGAGTTGTCCGAAGAGCCCCGAGACAGGATTGTGTCAAGCCACAGATCTGTGGAAGGGTACCAAAAAATGTGTGCTGCATTAAAGGTCCCCAAGAACACAGTGGCCTCCACCATTCTTAAATGGAAGGAGTTTGGAACCACCAAGACTCTTCCTAGAGCTGTCCCCCCGGCTAAACTGAGCAATCAGGGGAGACGGGCCATGGTAAGGGAGTTGACCAAGAACCTGGTGGTCACTCTGACAGAACTCCAGAGTTCTTCTGTGAAGATGGAAGAACCTTCCAGAAGGACAACCATCTTTGCAGCACTCCACCAATCAGTCCGTTACATTAAATTGGCCAGAAGGAAGCCACTCCTCAGTAAAAGGCACATGACAGGCCACTTGGAATTTGCCAAAAGGTACCTAAAGGACTCTCAGACCATGAGAAACAAGATTCTGTGGTCTGAATGCCAAGCGTCACATCTGGAGGAAACCTGGCACCATCCCTACGGTGAAGCATGGTGGTGGCAGCAACATGCTGTGGGGATGTTTTTCAGCAGTAGGGACTGGGAAACTAGTCAGGATCGAGGGAAAGATGAAAGGATCAAAGTACGGAGAGATCCTTGATGAAAACCTGCTCCAGAGCGCACAGGCAGACTGAGGCAGAGAGATGCAGGCAGAAAGAGAGACAGGTAGAAAGAGAGAGGCAGACTGAGGCAGAGAGAGGCAGGCAGAAAGAGAGACAGGTAGAGAGAGAGAGGCAGACTGAGGCAGAGAGAGGCAGGCAGAAAGAGAGACAGGTAGAGAGAGAAGGCAGACTGAGGCAGAGAGAGGCAGGCAGAAAGAGAGACAGGTAGAAAGAGAGAGGCAGACTGAGGCAGAGAGAGGCAGGCAGAAAGAGAGACAGGTAGAAAGAGAGAGAGGCAGACTGAGGCAGAGAGAGGCAGGCAGAAAGAGAGACAGGTAGAAAGAGAGAGGAAGGCAGAAAGAGAGGCATGTAGAGAGAGAGAGGCAGACAGAGGCAGAGAGAGGCAGGCAGAAAGAGAGGCAGGTAGAAAGAGAGAGGAAGGCAGAAAGAGAGACAGGTAGAGAGAGAGATGAAGGCAGAAAGAGAGACAGGTAGAGAGAGAGAGGAAGGCAGAAAGAGAGGCAGGTAGAGAGAGAGAGGCAGACAGAGGCAGAGAGAGGCAGGCAGAAAGAGAGGCAGGTAGAAAGAGAGAGGAAGGCAGAAAGAGAGACAGGTAGAGAGAGAGATGAAGGCAGAAAGAGAGGCAGGTAGAGAGAGAGAGGCAGACGGAAAGAGAGACAGGTAAGAGAGAGAGAGGCAGACAGAAAGAGAGACTCCGTTCCTTCGTTCCAGCTGGAGGACACGCTGGAACCCCATTGGCAGGCTACTGAACGCAGCCCTCCGACATGTACCTGATAGGTCAAGCCTCAATTATCCCACTCCCTCATATTAATAATGAACATATTAAATGAGTGTTTAGCTAAGTAAGTAAACACTGTGCATGCCAAAAGGAGAGAAGAAGAAATATATCCTTGGCATTTAAAACCCAGACTATCAGGGTTTTTCTTTATAGAAAATTACAGAAATAAATGTCAGTAGGCGACTGCACCATGGGCCTCCGTCATACACACCCCTAAGCCCCATTTTGATTCAGAGACAAAAACCCTGACTAGGCAGAGAGAGGGAAGGTTATTAAACAGACAGTGAGGCAGAGAGAGGGAAGGTTATTAAACAGACAGTGAGGCAGAGAGAGGGAAGGTTATTAAACTGACAGTGAGGCAGAGAGAGGGAAGGTTATTAAACAGACAGTGAGGCAGAGAGAGGGAAGGTTATTAAACAGACAGTGAGGCAGAGAGAGGGAAGGTTATTAAACAGACAGTGAGGCAGAGAGAGGGAAGGTTATTAAACAGACAGTGAGGCAGAGAGAGGGAAGGTTTTTAAACAGACAGTGAGGCAGAGAGAGGGAAGGTTATTAAACAGACAGTGAGGCAGAGAGAGGGAAGGTTATTAAACAGACAGTGAGGCAGAGAGAGGGAAGGTTATTAAACAGACAGTGAGGCAGAGAGAGGAAGGTTATTAAACAGACAGTGAGGCAGAGAGAGAGAGGCAGGCAGAAAGAGAGGAAGGCAGAGAGAATGCTCCCTCTCACACTCCCATGCTCCTTCTCTAACCGTCCCTTGCTCCCTCTCACTCTCCCTTGCTCCCTCTCACTCTCCCTTGCTCCCTCTCACTCTCCCTTGCTCCCTCTCACTCTCCCTTGCTCCCTCTCACTCTCCCTTGTTCCCTCTCACTCTCCCTTGCTCCCTCTCACTCCCCTCGCTCCCTCCCTCACTTCCTCTCACTCTCCCTTGCTCCCTCCCTCTCTCACACTCCCTCGCTCCCTCCCTCCCTCACTCCCTCGCTCCCTCCCTCACTCCCTCGCTCCCTCACACCCTTGCTCCCTCTCACCCTCCCACCCTCCCTTGCTCCCTCGCTCCCTCTCAATCTTCCTTGCTCCCTCACACTCTTCCTCGCTCCCTCACACACTCCCTTGCTCCCTCTCACCTTCCCTTGATCCCTCGCTCCCTTGCTCTCTCTCTCTCTCTCTCTCTCTCTCTCTCTCTCTCTCTCTCTATCTCTCTCTCTCTCTCTCTCAAATATATAGTACACAAGGGAACTCATATTAACATAAATTCCAGGACGGCTTATCCCTGCAGCCACTGCTGTCTTTCATTTCACCTTCTCCAGCGAAGGATGAATGGAGGGAGGGAGACCTCTTGACCAGGAACATAAAGCTTTGATTGCTGTGATGGAACAACTCCCTCTATGATGACACAGGGTACAGGTAGCACTGCGGCAAAGGTACACTTGTTATTAGGAAATGATGAAGTGGTGTCTACTATTATAAATGGCACATGGACAGGACAGAACAGGACAGGTGAGCAGAACAGGACAGTTGAGCAGGAAAGGACAAGACAGGACAGTTGGGTGGGACAGGACAGAACAGGTGGATGACCAGATAGGTGGACAGAACAGGAGAGGAGACAAAATGCACCCAGAACAGAACAGGAGTGGAGACAAAATGCACCCTATTCCCTAGATAGGTAGTGCACTATATAGGGACTAGGGTGCAATTTGGGATGGAGCCATGGGCAGAGAGGGAGAGAGAGACATACAGGATGGGCAGAGAGAGAGAGAGAGAGAGAGGAGGTTTGGGTTTAGGATAGCTTTAGTCTTCATTGAGAGCGAGAGAGAGCGAGAGAGAGAGCGAGAGAGAGAGCGCGAGAAAGAGTGAGAGAGTGCGACAGACAGACAGACAGACAGACAGACAGACAGACAGACAGACAGACAGACAGACAGACAGACAGACAGACAGACAGACAGACAGACAGACAGACAGACAGACAGACAGACAGACAGACAGACAGACAGACAGGCAGGATACGATACAGAATGGTGGGGTTTTCTGAACTACCCAGGAAAAACTGTGTACTAGCTATTATAAGCTCTAACTATGGCCCAGAGAAGAGTACATGTTCAAGACCTTCTCTATCAGTTCTAATAAGCCAGACAGCTATGATAACATAGCCTGTCATGAAGAAACACATCCAAGCTGAGTGTCATCTTGAAGAACAATCTGGCCTTAATGGCCACGTACTGTTATAATCTCCACCCGGCACAGCCAGAAGAGGACTGGCCACCCCTCAGAGCCTGGTTCCTCTCCACCCGGCACAGCCAGAAGAGTGCTGGCCACCCCTCAGAGCCTGGTTCCTCTCCACCCGGCACAGCCAGAAGAGTGCTGGCCACCCCTCAGAGCCTGGTTCCTCTCCACCTGGCACAGCTAGAAGAGGACTGGCCACCCCTCATAGCCTGGTTCCTCTCCACCCGGCACAGCCAGAAGAGTGCTGGCCACCCCTCAGAGCCTGGTTCCTCTCCACCCGGCACAGCCAGAAGAGTGCTGGCCACCCCTCAGAGCCTGGTTCCTCTCCACCTGGCACAGCTAGAAGAGGACTGGCCACCCCTCATAGCCTGGTTCCTCTCCACCCGGCACAGCTAAAAGAGGACTGGCCACCCCTCAGAGCCTGGTTCCTCTCCACCCGGCACAGCTAGAAGAGGACTGGCCACCCCTCAGAGCCTGGTTCCTCTCCAACCGGCACAGCCAGAAGAGTGCTGGCCACCCCTCATAGCCTGGTTCCTCTCCACCTGGCACAGCCAGAAGAGGACTGGCCACCACCCCTCATAGCCTGGTTCCTCTCTAGGTTTCTTCCTAGGTTCCTGCCTTTCAAGGGATTGCTTCTTAGCCCCCGTGCTTCTACATCTGCATTGCTTCTGGTTTTAGGCTGGGTTTCTGTACAGCACCTTATGACATATGTTGATGTAAAAATGGTTTCGTAAATACATTTGGTTTGTAATTAATGAAGCTATGATGACAGGGTGGCAGGTAGCCTAGCGGTTAGAGAGCTGGGTCAGTGACCAAAAGGTTTGAATCCCCGAGCTGACAAGTCTGTTGATGTGCCCTTGAGCAAGGCACTTAGCGCTAATTGCACCTGTGAGTCGCTCTGGATAAGAGCGTCTGCTAAATGACTCAAATGTAAAATAACAGTATTCTCCATGTCATGAATAAATGGTTGAACAGAACCATCACTGTCCGGAGGCTTTGCTTTATAATTACTCTGCTAATGAGCAGAAGCTGGGAGACAAGAGAGAGCAATCTGATCAGCACTGATAAAAAGAGGTTAAGTGAATTTTAAACACAGGAACATAGGTACTAAAGCCTGCTCCAGATAGGTACTAAAGACTGCTCCAGGTAGGTACTAAAGACTGCTCCAGGTAGGTACTAAAGACTGCTCCAGGTAGGTACTAAAGCCTGCTCCAGATAGGTACTAAAGACTGCTCCAGGTAGGTACTAAAGACTGCTCCAGGTAGGTACTAAAGCCTGCTCCAGATAGGTACTAAAGACTGCTCCAGGTAGGTACTAAAGACTGCTCCAGGTAGGTACTAAAGACTGCTCCAGGTAGGTACTAAAGACTGCTCCAGGTAGGTACTAAAGACTGCTCCAGGTAGGTACTAAAGACTGCTCCAGGTAGGTACTAAAGACTGCTTCAGGTAGGTACTAAAGACCACTCCAGATAGGTACTAACGACCTCTCCAGGTAGGTTCTAACAACTGCTCCAGGTAGGTACTAAAGACTGCTCCAGGTAGGTACTAAAGCCTGCTCCAGGTAGGTACTAAAGACTGCTCCAGGTAGGTACTAAAAACTTCTCCAGGTAGGTACTAAAGACCGCTCCAGATAGGTACTAATGACCTCTCCAGGTAGGTTCTAACAACTGCTCCAGGTAGGTACTAAAGACTGCTCCAGGTAGGTACTAACAACCTCTACAGGTAGGTACTAACAACCTCTCCATGTAGGTACTAACGACCTCTCCAGGTAGGTACTAATGACTGCTCCAGGTAGGTACTAACGCCCTCTCCAGGTAGGTACTAACGACCTCTCCAGGTAGGTACTAACAACCTCTACAGGTAGGTAATAACGTCCTCTCCAGGTAGGTACTAACGACTGCTACAGGTAGGTACTAACGACCCCTCCAGGTAGGTACTAACGACCTCTCCAGGTAGGTACTAACGACTGCTCCAGGTAGGTACTAACGCCCTCTCCAGGTAGGTACTACCGACCTCTCCAGGTAGGTACTAACAACCTCTACAGGTAGGTAATAACAACCTCTCCAGGTAGGTACTAACAACTGCTACAGGTAGGTACTAACGACCCCTCCAGGTAGGTACTAACGACCTCTCCAGGTAGGTACTAACGACTGCTCCAGTTAGGTACTAACAACCTCTCCAGTTAGGCACTAACGACTGCTCCAGGTAGGTACTAACGACCTCTCCAGGTAGGTACTAACGACTGCTTCAGGTAGGTACTAACGACTGCTCCAGGTAGGTACTAACGACTGCTCCAGGTAGGTACTAACGACCTCTCCAGGTAGGTACTAACGACTGCTCCAGGTAGGTACTAACGACCTCTCCAGGTAGGTACTAACGACCGCTCCAGGTAGGTACTAACGACCTCTCCAGGTAGGTACTAACGACCGCTCCAGGTAGGTACTAACGACCTCTCCAGGTAGGTACTAACAACCGCTCCAGGTAGGTACTAACGACCTCTCCAGGTAGGTACTAACGACTGCTCCAGGTAGGTACTAACGACTGCTGACTGTGAACATCTTCAGTCTCCCATTAGGACACAGGACATAACTACCTGCTCTATGTCCAGGTTGGATCTGAACCACGGTCTCCCCCTCCAGAAACAAACTGTTACATCAGCAGTGTAATGTTAGCACTGGAACTATAGGGCCACTGTTAAATCAGTATAGGATGTTAGTTAGGCCTATTATTGTAAATATCCCAGACACGCAGACAGTGAACATGTGGTTTGAGGCCTATTATTTTGGATTGAGGCTTGTGTTTATCCTTTATCCTTCTGTATCTAATCAGACCCCAATCCTGTATATCTAACACAATCCAGTACGAACCCACCGTTGTCTTGGTAACTTGTCTCTCTCTCTATCTCTGTTCTGTCCTTCTATAAATACCGACGTGATGTGTTCTAGAACTAAACTCCTCCTGTGGCTCTATGGTCCAACAGTTCTGGTGTTGAAACTGTTTGAAGCGTTTAAATAATGATGACTGGAGAACACAGTGAAGAACTGTATATCACCTTGTCACCCTATTCCCTTCATAGTGCCCAGGGCTCTGGTCTAAAGTAGTGCACTATATAGGGAATAGGGTGCCATAGGGCTCTGGTCTAAAGTAGTGTACTATATAGGGAATAGGGTGCCATAGGGCTCTGGTCAAAAGTAGTGCACTATATAGGGAATGCCATAGGGCTCTGGTCAAAAGTACTGCACTATATAGGGAATAGGGTGCCATAGGGCCCTGGTCTAAAGTAGTACACTATATAGGGAATAGGGTGCCATAGGGCTCTGGTCTAAAGTAGTGTACTATATAGGGAATAGGGTGCCTTAGGGCTCTGGTCAAAAGTAGTGCACTATATAGGGAATAGGGTGCCATAGGGCCCTGGTCTAAAGTAGTACACTATATAGGGAATAGGGTGCCATAGGGCTCTGGTCAAAAGTAGCGCACTATATAGGGAATAGGGTGCCATAGGGCTATGGTCTAAAGTAGTGTACTATATAGGGAATAGGGTGCCATAGGGTGCCATAGGGCTCTGGTCTAAAGTAGTGTACTATATAGGGAATAGGGTGCCATAGGGCTCTGGTCTAAATGTGATGGCTATCTGTATTCCTGAGATGAATTGCTTTACCTCCCTTATCTTGCCTCATTTGCACACACTGTATATACACTTTTTTTCTACTGTATTATTGACTGTATGTTTGTTTTACTCCATGTGTAACTCTGTGTTGTTGAATGTGTTGCATTGCTTTGCTTTATCTTGGCCAGGTCGCAGTTGTAAATAAGAACTTGTTCTCAACTGGCTTACCTGGTTAAATAAAGGTGACATTTTAATTATTATTATTTTTTTTTTAAATAAACAAATCAGCAGTGTATACACAGTAAACAATATATTCTAGCTCCAATCAGCTGTGTTAACACAGTAAACAGTATATTCTAGCTCCAATCAGCTGTGTTAATTAACACAGTAAACAATATAACACAGTAAACAGTATATATTCAATCAGCTGTGTTAACACAGTAAACAGTATATTCTAGCTCCAATCAGCTGTGTTAATTAACACAGTAAACAATATATTCTAGCTCCAATCAGCTGTGTTTACACAGTAAACAGTATAGTCTAGCTCCAATCAGCTGTGTTAATTAACACAGTAAACAATATAGTCTAGCTCCAATCAGCTGTGTTAATTAACACAGTAAACAATATAGTCTAGCTCCAATCAGCTGTGTTTACACAGTAAACAGTATATTCTAGCTCCAATCAGCTGTGTTTACACAGTAAACAGTATATTCTAGCTCCAATCAGCTGTGTTAATTAACACAGTAAACAGTATATTCTAGCTCCAATCAGCTGTGTTAATTAACACAGTAAACAGTATAGTCTAGCTCCAGTCAGTTCTCACTAAATACATGTGGATGACATCATTGACAGCCAATCACAGCAAAGTGGGTTGTGGTTCCAGACAATCACTCAGTTCATGTGATAAATGCGTTTAGATTAGTGTTTCCCATCTCCATCACAACCCTGGCAACCGTTCATCAACCGTTCAACGAGATACTGACAGACCAGGGGTTGGAACTGGATCAGGGGACAGAAGTGTAAGCCTGAAAATAATGACATTTATTCAAGGAACAGAATCAAAATGTGGAACGAAGTTTATCTATACTGTTCCAGAACAGAACCACTATTTTTAAAACCATAGGAACCGGTTACTAACAGTCTTTTACATTATTTTGCATTGATTTACTACAAAAAGGTAAAACAGGTTTTTAAATATGGTGCAGCTCTGCGCACACATGTTGTTAACTAGCTAGCTCCTCTGGTCGAACTGCCAACTCTGAAGTTCAGAAACCATTAATACGAGTTCCTCCATAGAAGCCGCTCCATCCGTAGGTATGATTCTGTGGGCCTAAGTCAGATAATACCTGGCATCACACAAGATGCCCAGTGCTTCAAGCCAAGCCTCCCTCTCCACCCTCTCTCTCTCGCTCTCTTCCCACCAGCAAAACTCCAGTTGCATCTGGCGCCCAACGCTTGCCTTTCCATCACGTATGTAAACAACTCACTGGTCTATAGCTTGTCCCCTCCATAACTCTATCCACACTGACGATTGATGAAGTCCTTTTTAATGGAGAGCTAAATGTGAAGAAGAAAAAAATCAGAGGTTTTAAAAGGAACAGAAAGGAACGATTTAAACTGGTAATTTTTTTGGTTTGTTGTTGATTCAAACAACCAGAACTTTATTTTGCTTGTCGGAACAGTGGAACAGAACAAAACAAATAATGGTTCTGTTTAGGAACAAAACGATTGGAAAATAACTTTGGTTCCAAAGCCTGTGACAGACACAGGCCAATGTTTACAGCATGTTTAACATTTCATCTTTAATGAAAAACTCTCCTGACTGGCTTACAATAAGTCATATTAAATTACATAATACTATACATTACTATATTACTACTATGCATTACTATATTAATATTATACATTAATATAGTAATACTATATTTTACATTACTATATAAATAATATATATTACAATAATAATATAGATTATTAAATGAATACTATACATTATCATATTAATATTATACATTACTATATTAATACAATATATTACAATAATAATATACATTGTATTATTATATTATTATTAAACTATACATTACTGTATTAATGCTACAGGGTACTATATGAATACTATGCCTTACTACATTAATAATATACATAAACATGTTAATACTATACATTATTATATTAATATTATACGATACATACTATATTAATAATATACATTATTATACTGTACATTACTATATTAATACAGTAATAGTATACATTATTATATGAATACTATACATTCTTATATTAATCTTATTTTTTCTTATATTAATTATATACATTACTTCAACACTACTATACATTATTATTGTAATATTATATTACACTATACATTACTATATACAAATATACTACATATTAATATATTCATGTATTAATACTATACATTAATATATTAATACTATACAATATTATATTAAAACTATGCATTACTATATTAATACGGTATAATATTGTATTAATATTATACCATATTATATTAATACTATACATTACTATATTAACACTATATAATGTTATATTAATACTATACAATATTATATTAATACTATTGTCATGACTTCTACCGAAGTCGTTGCCTCTCCTTGTTCGGGCGGTGCTCGGCGTTCGACGTCACTGGTCTTCTAGCCATCATTGATCCATTTTTCATTTTCCATTGGTTTTGTCTTGTCTTCCCACACATCTGTTTCCCCTCATGTCTTTGTCAGAGATTGTTTATTGTCAGTGTAGTGTTTTTTGTTGTATAGGTGCGCGACGGGTCTTCGTACCCATATTTGTTTATGTTCTTTTCCTGTTTAGTGTTATGGAGCATGTTACTATGACATTATTAAAAGACTCCATTTTACACTCCATTTGACTCTCCTGCGCCTGACTTCCCTGCCACCTATACACATATGCCTGACAACTATACAATATTATATTAATACTATGCGATATTATATTAATACTATCCAATATTATATTAATACTATCCAATATTATATTAATACTATACATTGCTATATTAATACTATGCAATATTATATTAATACTATACATTACTGTATTAATACTATCCTGATCCTACATATATATTATGCATTGCTGTATTAATGCTATACATGACTATAATAATATTACACATTACTATAATAATGCTATACTATACAATACTATAGCAATAATATACTACATATTCCTATAGTAATACTATACTACTGTTACGGCTTTCTTCCGTCGAAGGAGAGTCGGACCAAAATGCAGCGTGGTTAGTTCGATACATGTTTAATAAATGAAAATAGGAACAAATACAAAAACAACAAACGGAAATGTGAATACCTAATACAGCCTGTTTGGCGAATACAAACACACTGAGACAGGAACAATCACCCACAAACACACAGTGAAACCCAGGCTACCTAAATATGGTTCCCAATCAGAGACAACGAGAATCACCTGCCTCTGATTGAGAACCGCCTCAGGCAGCCATAGACTATGCTAGACACCCCTACTAGCCACAATCCCAAAACCTACGAAAAAAACCCATACATAAACACAACACAAAATAAACCCATGTCACACCCTGGCCTGACCAAATACATAAAGAAAACACAAAATACTAAGACCAGGGCGTGACAACTACACATTACTGTATGAATAATATACTACATATTCCTATAGTAATAATATACTATTCATTAATATAGTAATACTATACTACATGTTAATATAGGAATACTATACTACATATTAATATAGTAATACTATACTACACATTACTATAGTAATACCATACTACATATTAATATAGTAATACTACAATACACATTGCTATATTAATAAAATACTACATATTACTATAGTAATACAATACTACATATTAATATAGTAATAATATACCCTGTCACACAACACTATTCCATAGGCAGTGCACTACTTTTGGCCAGATCCTTATGGGGAGGTAGTGCACTACTATTGACCAGATCGTTATGGGGAGGTAGTGCCCTACTGTTGACCAGATCCTTATGGGGAGGTAGTGCCCTACTGTTGGCCAGATCGTTATGGGGAGGTAGTGCACTACTTTTGGCCAGATCGTTATGGGGAGGTAGTGCCCTACTGTTGGCCAGATCGTTATGGGGAGGTAGTGCACTACATAGTGAGTAGGGTATCATTTGAGATGCACCCAGTGATTGATCCAGTGACTGATCCAGCCTTCATGGATTTTCTCTGCTGAACAAATGATCCCATCAGGCAGGTGGGGATTGACTACGGAACTATTTTCTGTATCACACAGTCAAATACACAGGGGGCATGGATACACACACACACACACACAGTTTTCAATCCATCGCGTGCCGCTCTGTCCTGTTTTTCAATTCTTCAAGTACTGTGTGACGTCCAATAAAACACATTTTAATCCATCTCGTCGGCACCCTATCCCCTATTTAGGGGCCGTAGGGCTCTGGTCAACAGTAGGGCACTCCCTACCCATAAGGATCTGGTCAACAGTAGGGCACTACCTCCCCATAAGGATCTGGTCAACAGTAGGGCACTCCCTCCCCATAAGGATCTGGTCAACAGTAGGGCACTACCTCCCCATAAGGATCTGGTCAACAGTAGGGCACTACCTCCCCATAAGGATCTAGTCAACAGTAGGGCACTACCTCCCCATAAGGATCTGGTCAACAGTAGGGCACTACCTCCCCATAAGGATCTGGTCAACAGTAGTGCACTACCTCCCCATAAGGATCTAGTCAACAGTAGGGCACTACCTCCCCATAAGGATCTGGTCAACAGTAGGGCACTACCTCCCCATAAGGATCTGGTCAACAGTAGGGCACTACCTCCCCATAAGGATCTGGCCAACAGTAGTGCACTACCTCCCCATAAGGATCTGGTCAACAGTAGGGCACTACCTCCCCATAAGGATCTAGTCAACAGTAGTGCACTACCTCCCCATAAGGATCTAGTTAACAGTAGGTCACTACCTCCCCATAAGGATCTAGTCAACAGTAGGGCACTACCTCCCCATAAGGATCTGGTCAACAGTAGGGCACTACCTCCCCATAAGGATCTGGTCAACAGTAGGGCACTACCTCCCCATAAGGATCTGTTCAACAGTAGGGCACTACCTCCCCATAAGGATCTGGTCAACAGTAGGGCACTACCTCCCCATAAGGATCTGGTCAACAGTAGGGCACTACCTCCCCATAAGGATCTGGTCAACAGTAGGGCACTACCTCCCCATAAGGATGACCTGTCTGCTATTTGCTCCTCTCATTAAGAGCTGCTTCGATGACCTGTCTGCTATTTGCTCCTCTCATTAAGAGCTGCTTCGATGACCTGTCTGCTATTTGCTCCTCTCATTAAGAGCTGCTTCGATGACCTGTCTGCTATTTGCTCCTCTCATTAAGAGCTGCTTCGATGACCTGTCTGCTATTTTCTCCTCTTCAGTCAGTGTCTGCCTGCCTCTCTGTTAGTTTTTATTTGTATTCATTTATTTCACCTTTATTTAACCAGGTAGGCTAGTTGAGAACAAGTTCTCATTTACAACTGCGACCTGGTCAAGATAAAGCAAAGCAGTGTGACACAAACAACAACACAGAGTTACACATGGAGTAAAACAAACATAAAGTCAAAAAAGTCTATATACAGTGTGTGCAAATGTAGTAAGATCAGGGAGGAAAGGCAATAAAGAGGCCATAAAGGTGAAATAATTACAATTTAGCACTTAAACACTGGAGTGATAGATATGCAGAAGATGAATGTGCAAGTAGAGATACTGAGGTGCAAAGCATTGTCTCTCTGTTTGCCTCCTTGAGCATTGTCAGTCTGAAGACTTGTGAAAAGACTCCTATCTAAGAAACTTCTGTAAGAACACTGACACTCTCTTGGCAGAGACAGTCTCCGTCAACACCTGTTAATAACCCACTGCCAGATCTCCACATGTGTCTGTCTGTCAGTCTGTGTGCTGCTCTCATGTCCAACAATAGACTAGGCCAAGAATAAAGTGTTCGAACGTCACTGGTAACCAAACCCTAACCACAGAGTTGTCAGTCTACCAAACCCTAACCACAGAGTTGTCAGTCTACCGAACAATAACAGAGTTGTCAGTCTACCAAACAATAACAGAGTTGTCAGTCTACCAAACAATAACAGAGTTGTCAGTCTACCAAACAATAACAGAGCTGTCAGTCTACCAAACCCTAACCACAGAGTTGTCAGTCTACCAAACCCTAACCACAGAGTTGTCAGTCTACCGAACAATAACAGAGTTGTCAGTCTACCAAACAATAACAGAGTTGTCAGTCTACCAAACAATAACAGAGTTGTCAGTCTACCAAACAATAACAGAGCTGTCAGTCTACCAAACCCTAACCACAGAGTTGTCAGTCTACCAAACCCTAACCACAGAGTTGTCAGTCTACCGAACAATAACAGAGTTGTCAGTCTATCAAACAATAACAGAGTTGTCAGTCTACCAAACAATAACAGAGTTGTCAGTCTACCAAACAATAACAGAGTTGTCAGTCTACCAAACAATAACAGAGTTGTCAGTCTACCAAACAATAACAGAGTTGTCAGTCTACCAAACAATATCAGAGTTGTCAGTCTACCAAACAATAACAGAGTTGTCAGTCTACCAAACAATAACAGAGTTGTCAGTCTACCAAACCCTAACCACAGAGTTGTCAGTCTACCGAACAATAACAGAGTTGTCAGTCTATCAAACAATAACAGAGTTGTCAGTCTACCAAACAATAACAGAGTTGTCAGTCTACCAAACAATAACAGAGTTGTCAGTCTACCAAACAATAACAGAGTTGTCAGTCTACCAAACAATAACAGAGTTGTCAGTCTACCAAACAATAACAGAGTTGTCAGTCTACCAAACAATAACAGAGTTGTCAGTCTACCAAACAATAACAGAGCTGTCAGTCTACCAAACCCTAACCACAGAGTTGTCAGTCTACCAAAACCTAACCACAGAGTTGTCAGTCTACCAAACAATAACAGAGTTGTCAGTCTATCAAACCCTAACCACAGAGTTGTCAGTCTACTAAAACAGAAAGGGTAACCCTAAGCGATCTTCCTGTCATTGTCCCAAATGACAAACTATTACCTACATAGTGCACTACAATGGGCTCTGATCAAAAGGGCCCTATGGGCTCTGATTTAAAGTAACGCACTTTGTAGGGCACAGGGTGCCATAGGACCCTGGCCTAAAGTAGTGCACTATGTAGGGTATAGGGTGCCATTTGGGACCGCATATTCTCTGTCTATCAGTGCCAAGCTTATCTGCTGTCTGATGTCGTCAGTGCTTTCCGGGACACTAACCCTGTAATGGAGTCAATTTAGCTCCCAGCTCTGTCCTGCTACCACTGCTACATACCCCATGAAGAAAACATTAGCCCACCTCTTTCTCTTTCTCTCTCTCTCTCTCCCTCTCCCTCTCCCTCTCTCTCTCCAGAGTTCATTTCCCATGATTCAGTTTGGTTCATCATAATTTTCATCATAACACCCTCCACGCTATAAATGTTCTCCTGGAAATAACATAGCCACACACACACACACACACCCCGACACACACACACACACACAGCACTTTACGAGGGAATACACCTCACCATAACACAGCAGCTGCTGCACACCGCTGAGCATATTTATAATCCAAAATTACTCAGGGCTGTACAGATGCTTGTCCAGACTGAGTATGTTGCTCTTTAAACACCCCTCTATCTGGCAGAAGCCATCCTGCAATTGTCTTTGTAGCCAGGTCAACTCTGAGGTACAGAGGTATCCTTCGATCAGAGAATCAATTCATATTAGATACCCATAGAGTCATCTCTAGTTAATACCCCTTAATTCATACTAGATACCCATAGAGTCATCTCTAGTTACTACTCATACTAGATACCCATAGAGTCATCTCTAGTTACTACCCCTTAATTCATACTAGATACCCATATGGTCATCTCTAGTTACTACTCATACTAGATACCCATAGAGTCATCTCTAGTTACTACCCCTTAATTCATACTAGATACCCATATAGTCATCTCTAGTTACTACCCCCTCATTCATACTAGATACCCATAGAGTCATCTCTAGTTACTACTCATAATAGATACCCATAGAGTCATCTCTAGTTACTACTCATACTAGATACCCATAGAGTCATCTCTAGTTACTACCCCTTAATTCATACTAGATACACATAGAGTCATCTCTAGTTACTACTCATACTAGATACCCATAGAGTCATCTCTAGTTACTACCCCTTAATTCATACTAGATACCCATATGGACATCTCTAGTTACTACCCCTTAATTCATACTAGATACACATAGAGTCATCTCTAGTTACTACTCATACTAGATACCCATAGAGTCATCTCTAGTTACTACTCATACTAGATACCCATAGAGTCATCTCTAGTTACTACCCCTTCATTCATACTATATACCCATAGAGTCATCTCTAGTTACTACCCCTTAATTCATACTAGATACCCATAGAGTCATCTCTAGTTACTACTCATACTAGATACCCATAGAGTCATCTCTAGTTACTACCCCTTAATTCATATTAGATACCCACAGAGTCATCTCTAGTTACTACTCATACTAGATACCCATAGTCATCTCTAGTTACTACCCCTTAATTCACACTCGATACCCATAGAGTCATCTCTAGTTACTACTCATACTAGATACCCATAGAGTCATCTCTAGTTACTACCCCTTAATTCACACTAGATACCCATAGAGTCAGCTCTAGTTACTACTCATACTAGATACCCATAGAGTCATCTCTAGTTACTACCACTTAATTCATACTAGAAACACATAGAGTCATCTCTAGTTACTACTCATACTAGATACCCATAGAGTCATCTCTAGTTACTACCCCTTAATTCATACTAGATACACATAGAGTCATCTCTAGTTACTACTCATACTATATACCCATAGAGTCATCTCTAGTTACTACCCCTTCATTCATACTAGATACCCATAGATTCATCTCTAGTTACTACTCATACTAGATACCCATAGAGTCATCTCTAGTTACTACTCATACTAGATACCCATAGAGTCATCTCTAGTTACTACCCCTTCATTCAAATTAGATACCCATAGAGTAATCTCTAGTTACTACCCCTTAATTCATACTAGATACCCATAGAGTCATCTCTAGTTACTACCCCTTCATTCATACTAGATACCCATAGAGTCATCTCTAGTTGCTACTCATACTAGATACCCATAGAGTCATCTCTAGTTACTACTCATACTAGATACCCATAGAGTCATCTCTAGTTACTACTCATACTAGAAACCCATAGAGTCATCTCTAGTTACTACCCCTTAATTCATACTAGATACACATAGAGTCATCTCTAGTTACTACCCCTTAATTCATACTAGATACCCATAGAGTCATCTCTAGTTACTACCCCTTAATTCATACTAGATACCCATATGGTCATCTCTAGTTACTACCCCTTAATTCATACTAGATACCCATATAGTCATCTCTAGTTACTACCCCCTCATTCATACTAGATACCCATAGAGTCATCTCTAGTTACTACTCATACTAGATACCCATAGAGTCATCTCTAGTTACTACTCATACTAGATACCCATAGAGTCATCTCTAGTTACTACCCCTTCATTCATACTATATACCCATAGAGTCATCTCTAGTTACTACCCCTTAATTCATACTAGATACCCATAGAGTCATCTCTAGTTACTACTCATACTAGATACCCATAGAGTCATCTCTAGTTACTACCCCTTAATTCATATTAGATACCCACAGAGTCATCTCTAGTTACTACTCATACTAGATACCCATAGAGTCATCTCTAGTTACTACCACTTAATTCATACTAGATACACATAGAGTCATCTCTAGTTACTACTCATACTAGATACCCATAGAGTCATCTCTAGTTACTACCCCTTAATTCATACTAGATACCCACAGAGTCATCTCTAGTTACTACTCATACTAGATACCCATAGAGTCATCTCTAGTTACTACCACTTAATTCATACTAGATACACATAGAGTCATCTCTAGTTACTACTCATACTAGATACCCATAGAGTCATCTCTAGTTACTACCCCTTAATTCATACTAGATACCCATAGAGTCATCTCTAGTTACTACTCATACTAGATACCCATAGAGTCATCTCTAGTTACTACCCCTTAATTCATACTAGATACCCATAGAGTCATCTCTAGTTACTACTCATACTAGAAACCCATAGAGTCATCTCTAGTTACTACCCCTTAATTCATACTAGATACACATAGAGTCATCTCTAGTTACTACTCATACTAGATACCCATAGAGTCATCTCTAGTTACTACCCCTTAATTCATACTAGATACCCATATAGTCATCTCTAGTTACTACCCCCTCATTCATACTAGATACCCATAGAGTCATCTCTAGTTACTACTCATACTAGATACCCATATAGTCATCTCTAGTTACTACCCCTTCATTCATACTAGATACCCATAGAGTCATCTCTAGTTACTACTCATACTAGATACCCATAGAGTCATCTCTAGTTACTACTCATACGAGATACCCATAGAGTCATCTCTAGTTACTACCCCTTCATTCAAATTAGATACCCATAGAGTAATCACTAGTTACTACCCCTTAATTCATACTAGATACCCATAGAGTCATCTCTAGTTACTACCCCTTCATTCATACTAGATACCCATAGAGTCATCTCTAGTTACTAGTCATACTAGATACCCATAGAGTCATATCTAGTTACTACTCATACTAGATACCCACAGAGTCATCTCTAGTTAGTACCCCTTCATTCATACTAGATACCAATATAGTCATACCTAGTTACTACCCCTTCATTCATACTAGATACCCATAGAGTCATCTCTAGTTACTACCCCTTCATTCATACTATATACCCATAGAGTCATCTCTAGTTACTACCCCTTAATTCGTACTAGATACCCATAGAGTCATCTCTAGTTACTACTCATACTAGATACCCAAAGACTCATCTCTAGTTACTACCCCTTAATTCATACTAGATACACATAGAGTCATCTCGAGTTACTACTCATACTAGATACCCATAGAGTCATCTCTAGTTACTACCCCTTAATTCATACTAGATACCCATATGGTCATCTCTAGTTACTACCCCCTCATTCATACTAGATACCCATAGAGTCATCTCTAGTTACTACCCCTTCATTCATACTAGATACCCATAGAGTCATCTCTAGTTACTACTCATACTAGATACCCATAGAGTCATCTCTAGTTACTACTCATACTAGATACCCATAGAGTCATCTCTAGTTACTACCCCTTCATTCATACTATATACCCATAGAGTCATCTATAGTTACTACCCCTTAATTCATACTAGATACCCATAGAGTCATCTCTAGTTACTACTCATACTAGATACCCATAGAGTCATCTCTAGTTACTACCCCTTAATTCATACTAGATACCCATATGGTCATCTCTAGTTACTACCCCTTAATTCATACTAGATACCCATAGAGTCATCTCTATTTACTACCCCTTCATTCATACTAGATACCCATAGAGTCATCTCTAGTTACTACTCGTACTAGATACCCATAGAGTCATCTCTAGTTACTACTCATACTAGATACCCATAGAGTCATCTCTAGTTACTACCCCTTAATTCATACTAGATACCCATATAGTCATCTCTAGTTACTACCCCTTAATTCATACTAGATACCCATAGAGTCATCTCTCGTTACTACTCATACTAGATACCCATAGAGTCATCTCTAGTTACTACCCCTTCATTCATACTAGATACCCATAGAGTCATCTCTAGTTACTACTCATACTAGATACCCATAGAGTCATCTCTAGTTACTACTCATACTAGATACCCATAGAGTCATCTCTAGTTACTGCTCGTACTAGATACCCATAGAGTCATCTCTAGTTACTACTCATACTAGATACCCATAGAGTCATCTCTAGTTACTACCCCTTAATTCATACTAGATACCCATATAGTCATCTCTAGTTACTACCCCTTAATTCATACTAGATACCCATAGAGTCATCTCTAGTTACAACCCCTTAATTCATACTAGATACCCATAGAATCATCTCTAGTTACTACCCCTTAATTCATACTAGATACCCATTGAGTCATCTCTCATTACTACTCATACTAGATACCCATAGAGTCCTCTCTAGTTACTATCCCTTCATTCATACTAGATACCCATAGAGTCATCGCTCACTCACTACACTCACTCACTACACTCACTCACTACTCTGGAGGGATGGAAGTCAAAGGGATGGAGGTGGAGGGGAGATGGAAGTCAGAGGGAGAGCAAAAGAGAGAGAGATTACAAGAGATAAAATAACAGAGGTAGAGAAAAGAGAAGGGAAGAGAAGAAAGTGGATTTAAGACGTTCTGTGGGTTCAGAGATTACATAAAACCACAATTGCAGGGTTTTCTTCTAGCCCAGTGCGAAGCAACAAAGCCTGATTCAACCAATCAACGTCATCATTTTCATTTTACTAGTTGAAACAGGCATGGTAGTTCTGGACTAGAACAAAACCGACTAGCCTGTAAAATCCTGTAGATCTCAAGAAGCAGGATTGTTGTTACTATGAGGACTAGAACACTGTGGTGTTACTAGGAGGACTAGAACACTGTGTTGTTACTATGAGGACTAGAACACTGTGTTGTTACTATGAGGACTAGAACACTGTGTTGTTGCTATGAGGTCTAGAACACTGTGTTGTTGCGATGAGGACTAAAACACTGTGTTGTTACTATGAGGACTAGAACACTGTGTTGTTACTATGAGGACTAGAACACTGTGTTGTTGCTAAAATGACTAGAACACTGTGTTGTTACTATAAGGACTAGAACACTGTGTTGTTGCTATGAGGACTAGAACACGGTGTTGTTGCTATAAAGACTAGAACACTGTGTTGTTGCTATGAGGACTAGAACACTGTGTTGTTGCTATAAGGACTAGAACACTGTGTTGTTACTATAAGGACTAGAACACTGTGTTGTTGTTATGAGGACTAGAACACTGTGTTGTTGCTATAAGGACTAGAACGCTGTGTTGTTGCTATAATGACTAGAACACTGTGTTGTTACTATAAGGACTAGAACACTGTGTTGTTGTTATGAGGACTAGAACACTGTGTTGTTGCTATAAGGACTAGAACGCTGTGTTGTTGCTATAAGGACTAGAACACTGTGTTGTTACTATAAGACTAGAACACTGTGTTGTTGCTATGAGGACTAGAACACTGTGTTGTTACTATGAGGACTAGAACACTGTGTTGTTTCTATGAGGACTAGAACACTGTGTTGTTGTTCTGAGGACTAGAACACTGTGTTGTTGCTCTGAGTACTAGAACACTGTGTTGTTGTTATGAGGACTAGAACACTGTGTTGTTGCTACGAGGACTAGCACCCTGTGTTGTTGCTATAAGGACTAGAACACTGTGTTGTTGCTATGAGGACTAGAACACTGTGTTGTTGATATGAGGACTAGAACACTGTGTTGTTACTATGAGGACTAGAACACTGTGTTGTTTCTATGAGGACTAGAACACTGTGTTGTTGTTCTGAGGACTAGAACACTGTGTTGTTTCTCTGAGTACTAGAACACTGTGTTGTTGTTATGAGGACTAGAACACTGTGTTGTCACTATAAGGACTAGAACACTGTGTTGTTACTATGAGGACTAGAACACTGTGTTGTTGCTATGAGGACTAGAACACTGTGTTGTTGCTATGAGGACTAGAACACTGTGTTGTTGCTATGAGGACTAGAACACTGTGTTGTTGCTATAAGGACTAGAACACTGTGTTGTTTCTATGAGGACTAGAACACTGTGTTGTTGCTATGAGGACTAGAACGCTGTGTTGTTTCCAGAAGGACTAGAACACTGTGTTGTTGCTATAAGGACTAGAACGCTGTGTTGTTGCTATGAGGACTATAACACTGTGTTGTTGCTCTGAGGACTAGAACACTGTGTTGTTACTATAAGGACTAGAATGCTGTGTTGTTACTATAAGGACTAGAACACTGTGTTGTTGCTCTGAGGACTAGAACACTGTGTTGTTGTTCTGAGGACTAGAACACTGTGTTGTTGCTATGAGGACTAGAACGCTGTGTTGTTAGAGCAGTCACTATTCAAAACAGATATCTTTTAATGTGCCTGTGCATAATTTCCATACATCTGTATTCTGTTGATGTTTTTACTCACACTAGTGATAATGGAGTTGAACGCGGTCAAGTAGTTTTACAGTCTCTCTCTCAAGTAGATAGATATATCCACACAAACACACCACAGGCCACAGTGGAAAACTAGTGTAGAGCCTTTTAAATACAGTCTGACATCTCACAGCTTATCCTCTCTCTCTCTGTCTCTCTCTGTCTCTCTCTCTCTCTCTCTTTCTAAACTGCTACCCATTCCTCTCTTCTCTCTTCTCTCTAGAGAGAGACACAGAGAGAGAGAGAGACAGAGAGAGACAGAGACAGAGAGAGACAGAGAGAGACAGACAGAGAGAGACAGAAACAGAGAGAGAGAGAGAGACAGAGAGAGAGACAGAGAGAGAGACAGAGAGAGAGAGAGAGAAGAGAGGAATGGGTAATGCTACTCATTCCTCTCTTTATTATACAACTCATTCCTCTCTTTCTCTCCTCTTCCTCATACTCTCTTTATACTGCTAGTTATTCCTCTCTTTCTCTCCTCTTCCCTTCTCTCTTTGCTGTACTCCACCTCATCTGTTTATTCCTCTCCCCCCTCTCTTCTTTCCAGGCAGAAAGTCCTCTGCGGTTTCACACCTTTATTCTTCCCCAGCGGTGTCACACCCTCATTATTCCCCAGCGGTGTCACACCCTCATTCTTCCCCAGCGGTGTCACACCCTCATTCTTCCCCAGCGGTGTCACACCCTCATTCTTCCCCAGCGGTGTCACACCCTCATTCTTCCCCAGCGGTGTCACACCCTCATTCTTCCCCAGCGGTGTCACACCCTCATTCTTCCCCAGCGGTGTCACACCCTCATTCTTCCCCAGCTGGGTCACACCTTTATTCTTCCCTAGCGGTGTCACACCCTCATTCTTCCCCAGCTGGGTCACACCTTTATTCTTCCCCAGCGGTGTCACACCCTCATTCTTCCCCAGCGGTGTCACACCATTATTCTTCCCCAGTGGTGTCACACCCTCATTCTTCCCCAGCGGTGTCACACCTTTATTCTTCCCCAGCTGGGTCACACCTTTAATCTTCCCCAGCGGTGTCACACCTTTATTCTTCCCCAGCGGTGTCACACCCTCATTCTTCCCCAGCGGTGTCACACCCTCATTCTTCCCCAGCTGGGTCACACCTTTATTCTTCCCTAGCGGTGTCACACCCTCATTCTTCCCCAGCTGGGTCACACCCTCATTCTTCCCCAGCGGTGTCACACCATTATTCTTCCCCAGCGGTGTCACACCATTATTCTTCCCCAGCGGTGTCACACCATTATTCTTCCCCAGCGGTGTCACACCATCATTCTTCCCCAGCGGTGTCACACCTTTATTCTTCCCCAGCTGGGTCACACCTTTAATCTTCCCCAGCGGTGTCACACCCTTATTCTTCCCCAGCGGTGTCACACTCTCATTCTTCCCCAGCTGGGTCACACCTTTATTCTTCCCTGGCGGTGTCACACCCTCATTCTTCCCCAGCTGGGTCACACCCTCATTCTTCCCCAGCTGGGTCACACCCTCATTCTTCCCCAGCGGTGTCACACCCTTATTCTTCCCTAGCGGTGTCACACCCTCATTCTTCCCCAGCTGGGTCACACCCTCATTCTTCCCCAGCGGTGTCACACCCTCATTCTTCCCCAGCGGTGTCACACCCTCATTCTTCCCCAGCGGTGTCACACCCTCATTCTTCCCCAGTGGTGTCACACCCTCTATTCTTCCCCAGCGGTGTCACACCCTCATTCCTCTTCACATACACACACCCTTATTCCTCTTCTCACACACACACACACACACACACACACCCTTATTCCTCTTCTCACACACACACACACACACACACACACCCTTATTCCTCTTCTCACACACACACACACACACACACCCTTATTCCTCTTCTCACACACACACACACACACACCCTTATTCCTCTTCTCACACACACACACACACACACCCTTATTCCTCTTCTCACACACACACCCCTTATTCCTCTTCTCACACACACACCCTTATTCCTCTTCTCACACACACACCCTTATTCCTCTTCTCACACACACACCCTTATTCCTCTTCTCACACACACACACCCTTATTCCTCTTCTCACACACACACACCCTTATTCCTCTTCTCACACACACACACACCCTTATTCCTCTTCTCACACACACACACACCCTTATTCCTCTTCTCACACACACACACACCCTTATTCCTCTTCTCACACACACACCCACCCTTATTCCTCTTCTCACACACACACACACCCTTTATTCCTCTTCTCACACACACACCCTTATTCCTCTTCTCACACACACACCCTTATTCCTCTTCTCACACACACACCCTTATTCCTCTTCTCACACACACACCCTTATTCCTCTTCTCACACACACACCCTTATTCCTCTTCTCACACACACACACACACACACACACCCTTATTCCTCTTCTCACACACACACACCACACCCTTATTCCTCTTCTCACACACACACACACACCCTTATTCCTCTTCTCACACACACCCTTATTCCTCTTCTCACACACACACACACACACACACACACCTTTATTCCTCTTCTCACACACACACACACACACCACACCTTTATTCCTCTTCTCACACACACACACACACCCTTATTCCTCTTCTCACACACACACACACCCTTATTCCTCTTCTCACACACACACACACACACACACACACACACACCCTTATTCCTCTTCTCACACACACACACACACACACACACACACACCCTTATTCCTCTTCTCACACACACACACACACACCCTTATTCCTCTTCTCACACACACCCTTATTCCTCTTCTCACACACACACACACACACCCTTATTCCTCTTCTCACACACACACACACCCTTATTCCTCTTCTCACACACACACACACACACACACACACACACACACACACACAGCTGAGTCCACTATCAGCCCTAATCTGCCTCATCCATGAGAGCCCTACTAATTTGTTAACTGTAGTCATGATGTCCTCCCAGTCGTCACAGCAATCACACTTCCATGACGCCGTGCCAGACGACGCCAACGCTATGAAACCGGCTCGGTTATTTCCGTCCCACTAGACGTGGTGACATGGTCATCAGAGGGGATTATGGGAATTACTATTAGGACGAGGGTTGGGCTTGGTTCCATGTGAACGCAGGTCACTAAGGAAGTGTGTTGTACACTGACAGGGCTAGACAGTAGTCTGCAGGTCACTAAGGAAGTGTGGTGTACACTGATAGGGCTAGACAGTAGTCTGCAAGTCACTAAGGAAGTGTTGTACACTGATAGGGCTAGACAGTAGTCTGCAGGTCACTAAGGAAGTGTGTTGTACACTGATAGGGCTAGACAGTAGTCTGCAGGTCACTAAGGACGTTTGGTGTACCCTGACAGGGCTAGACAGTAGTCTGCAGGTCACTAAGGACGTTTGGTGTACCCTGACAGGGCTAGACAGTAGTCTGCAGGTCACCAAGGAAGTGTTGTACACTGATAGGGCTAGACAGTAGTCTGCAAGTCACTAAGGAAGTGTTGTACACTGATAGGGCTAGACAGTAGTCTGCAGGTCACTAAGGAAGTGTTGTACCCTGACAGGGCTAGACAGTAGTCTGCGGGTCACTAAGGACGTTTGGTGTACACTGATAGGGCTCGACAGTAGTCTGCAGGTCACTAAGGAAGTGTGTTGTACCCTGATAGGGCTCGACAGTAGTCTGCAGGTCACTAAGGACGTTTGGTGTACCCTGACAGGGCTAGACAGTAGTCTGCAGGTCACTAAGGACGTTTGGTGTACCCTGACAGGGCTAGACAGTAGTCTGCAGGTCACCAAGGACGTTTGGTGTACCCTGATAGGGCTACACAGTAGTCTGCAGGTCACTAAGGAAGTGTGTTGTACCCTGACAGGGCTAGACAGTAGTCTGCAGGTCACTAAGGAAGTGTGTTGTACCCTGACAGGGCTAGACAGTAGTCTGCAGGTCACTAAGGAAGTGTGTTGTACACTGATAGGGCTAGACAGTAGTCTGCAGGTCACTAAGGAAGTGTGTTGTACCCTGACAGGGCTAGACAGTAGTCTGCAGGTCACTAAGGACATTTGGTGTACCCTGACAGGGCTAGACAGTAGTCTGCAGGTCACTAAGGACGTTTGGTGTACACTGATAGGGCTAGACAGTAGTCTGCAGGTCACTAAGGACATTTGGTGTACCCTGACAGGGCTAGACAGTAGTCTGCAGGTCACTAAGGACGTTTGGTGTACACTGACAGGGCTAGACAGTAGTCTGCAGGTCACTAAGGACGTTTGGTGTACACTGATAGGGCTAGGCAGTAGTCTGCAGGTCACTAAGGACGTTTGGTGTACACTGATAGGGCTAGACAGTAGTCTGCAGGTCGCTAAGGACGTTTGGTGTACACTGATAGGGCTCGACAGTAGTCTGCAGGTCGCTAAGGACGTTTGGTGTACACTGATAGGGCTCAACAGTAGTCTGCAGGTCGCTAAGGACGTTTGGTGTACACGGATAGGGCTAGACAGTAGTCTGCAGGTCGCTAAGGACGTTTGGTGTACACTGATAGGGCTAGACAGTAGTCTGCAGGTCACTAAGGAAGTGTGGTGTACCCTGACAGGGCTAGACAGTAGTCTGCAGGTCGCTAAGGACGTTTGGTGTACACTGATAGGGCTAGACAGTAGTCTGCAGGTCACTAAGGACGTTTGGTGTACCCTGACAGGGCTAGACAGTAGTCTGCAGGTCACTAAGGACGTTTGGTGTACACTGACAGGGCTAGACAGTAGTCTGCAGGTCACTAAGGACGTTTGGTGTACACTGACAGGGCTAGGCAGTAGTCTGCAGGTCACTAAGGACGTTTGGTGTACACTGATAGGGCTCGACAGTAGTCTGCAGGTCGCTAAGGACGTTTGGTGTACACTGATAGGGCTCGACAGTAGTCTGCAGGTCGCTAAGGACGTTTGGTGTACACTGATAGGGCTCGACAGTAGTCTGCAGGTCGCTAAGGACGTTTGGTGTACACGGATAGGGCTAGACAGTAGTCTGCAGGTCGCTAAGGACGTTTGGTGTACACTGATAGGGCTCGACAGTAGTCTGCAGGTCACTAAGGACGTTTGGTGTACACTGATAGGGCTAGACAGTAGTCTGCAGGTCACTAAGGACGTTTGGTGTACACTGACAGGGCTAGACAGTAGTCTGCAGGTCACTAAGGACGTTTGGTGTACACTGATAGGGCTAGACAGTAGTCTGCAGGTCACTAAGGACGTTTGGTGTACACTGATAGGGCTAGACAGTAGTCTGCAGGTCACTAAGGACGTTTGGTGTACACTGATAGGGCTAGACAGTAGTCTGCAGGTCACTAAGGACGTTTGGTGTACACTGATAGGGCTAGACAGTAGTCTGCAGGTCACTAAGGAAGTGTGTTGTACCCTGACAGGGCTAGACAGTAGTCTGCAGGTCGCTAAGGACGTTTGGTGTACACTGATAGGGCTAGACAGTAGTCTGCAGGTCACTAAGGACGTTTGGTGTACACTGACAGGGCTAGACAGTAGTCTGCAGGTCACTAAGGACGTTTGGTGTACACTGATAGGGCTAGACAGTAGTCTGCAGGTCGCTAAGGACGTTTGGTGTACACTGATAGGGCTAGACAGTAGTCTGCAGGGAAATTGTACGGATACTTCCCAAAAGTATTTTTTTTTTAAATGTATCATTATGCTTTTTATGGCAGAAATACCTTCTCGGTCATGTGAACATTCATATGCGTTAATATTTCACTTGTATGCCATCTGTGAATACGAATAAAATTATTAAAATTACAAGCCCCCTTGCTTTAGCCATAGAAAAAGGGGGCAACCTTGCAACTACCCACGATTGGCTGAGTTAATGAGTGGGCTGGAGATGCCAAGAGATGATTTTGGATTGGTCTGCCATTATAGTACGTGCCTGTCTATTGGAGCTCGTCAGTATGTTTAGGTAATCGTGTCGATCTCGGCTTTAAAAAAAAAATGTGTCGCGTAGTAAAACTGCATAAACGTAATGTCAAGTTAAAGTGTACTGTTAGCGAGCTATTGTGTATGCTCTCTACTTTCTGGAGGACCGAGTTTGAGTATGATTGCTAAGGAGAAAACATCAATCTGGATTACATCTTCAAACTGAGGGCAACCTTGCATGGCATCAAACAGCAGAAGTGTCCAACCATGATGTATGTGGGTAAGATAGTCTAGCTAGCTACATTTTCAGATATTACGCATTTCTAGTTTTGACAAAGTATTTCCATTTCAAGTTAGTGTACTGTTAGCTAGCTAGGTAACGTTAGCTGGCTCGCTAACTAACGTTACGTCATGCGTTAGGATTCATTGTTTATCTAGCTAGCTATCTAGCTACATTTCTTAACAAAATACTCTAAAACGAATGCATTTTTGAATGCTCAACATCCGTTGAATACATACGGTGTCAGTAAACGTCGGCAACAAAGCACAATTCAATTGTTGCCAGCATCACAGTTAGTCACCAATGCTCTGGATAACATGAAAACAGCCCAATCAGCTCTGCTAAGGCGAGGAATGTTCAGTGAGCTGTTCTCTCATTTGTGTCTGGAAGTAGTTAGCAAGTTAGCCAGTTAGCTTGGGTGCTTGACTGCTGTTGTTAGTACAGAACACTCGGATCAACCCTACAGACAGAAACTAAAACAAGAAACTCCCACGCTGAGGTCTGTCCAACGCTGGTCCGACCAAGCTGACTCCACACTCCAAGACTGCTTCCATCACGTGGACTGGGAGATGTTTCGTATTGCGTCAGACAACAACATTGACGAATACGCTGATTCGGTGTGCGAGTTCATTAGAACGTGCGTTGAAGATGTCGTTCCCATAGCAACGATTAAAACATTCCCTAACCAGAAACCGTGGATTGATGGCAGCATTCGTGTGAAACTGAAGGCACGAACCACTGCTTTTAATCAGGGCAAGGTGTCTGGTAACATGACTGAATACAAACAGTGCAGCTATTCCCTCCGCAAGGCTATCAAACAAGCTAAGCGCCAGTACAGAGACAAAGTAGAATCTCAATTCAACGGCTCAGACACAAGAGGCATGTGGCAGGGTCTACAGTCAATCACGGACTACAGGAAGAAACCCAGCCCAGTCACGGACCAGGATGTCTTGCTCCCAGGCAGACTAAATAACTTTTTGCCCGCTTTGAGGACAATACAGTGCCACTGACACGGCCTGCAACGGAAACATGTGGTCTCTCCTTCACTGCAGCCGAAGTGAGTAAGACATTTAAACGTGTTAACCCTCGCAAGGCTGCAGGCCCAGACGGCATCCCCAGCCGCGCCCTCAGAGCATGCGCAGACCAGCTGGCCGGTGTGTTCACGGACATATTCAATCAATCCCTATACCAGTCTGCTGTTCCCACATGCTTCAAGAGGGCCACCATTGTTCCTGTTCCCAAGAAAGCCAAGGTAACTGAGCTAAACGACTACCGCCCCGTAGCACTCACATCCGTCATCATGAAGTGCTTTGAGAGACTAGTCAAGGACCATATCACCTCCACCCTACCTGACACCCTTGACCCACTCCAATTTGCTTACCGCCCAAATAGGTCCACAGACGATGCAATCTCAACCACACTGCACACTGCCCTAACCCATCTGGACAAGAGGAATACCTATGTGAGAGGTGGTGAGGGTAGGCAACAACATCTCCTCCCCGCTGATCCTCAACACTGGGGCCCCACAAGGGTGCGTTCTGAGCCCTCTCCTGTACTCCCTGTTCACCCACGACTGCGTGGCCATGCACGCCTCCAACTCAATCATCAAGTTTGCGGACGACACAACAGTGGTAGGCTTGATTACCAACAACGACGAGACGGCCTACAGGGAGGAGGTGAGGGCCCTCGGAGTGTGGTGTCAGGAAAATAACCTCACACTCAACGTCAACAAAACTAAGGAGATGATTGTGGACTTCAGGAAACAGCAGAGGGAACACCCCCCATCCACATCGATGGAACAGTAGTGGAGAGGGTAGCAAGTTTTAAGTTCCTCGGCATACACATCACAGACAAACTGAATTGGTCCACTCACACAGACAGCATCGTGAGGAAGGCGCAGCAGCGCCTCTTCAACCTCAGGAGGCTGAAGAAATTCGGCTTGTCACCAAAAGCACTCACAAACTTCTACAGATGCACAATCGAGAGCATCCTGGCCTGCTGTATCACCGCCTGGTATGGCAACTGCACCGCCCTCAACCGTAAGGCTCTCCAGAGGGTAGTGAGGTCTGCACAACGCATCACCGGGGGCAAACTACCTGCCCTCCAGGACACCTACACCACCCGATGCTACAGGAAGGCCATAAAGATCATCAAGGACATCAACCACCCGAGCCACTGCCTGTTCACCCCGCTGTCATCCAGAAGGCGAGGTCAGTACAGGTGCATCAAAGCTGGGACCGAGAGACTGAAAAACAGCTTCTATCTCAAGGCCATCAGACTGTTAAACAGCCACCACTAACATTGAGTGGCTACTGCCAACACACTGTCAATGACACTGACTCTACTCCAGCCACTTTAATCATGGGAATTGATGGGAAATGATGTAAATATATCACTAGCCACTTTAAACAATGCTACCTTATATACTGTTACTTACTCTACATTATTCATCTCATATGCATACGTTGATACTGTACTCTATATCATCGACTGCATCCTTATGTAATACATGTATCACTAGCCACTTTAACTATGCCACTTGGTTTACATACTTATCTCATATGTATATACTGTACTCGATATCATCTACTGTATCTTGCCTATGCTGCTCTGTACCATCACTCATTCATATATCCTTATGTACATATTCTTTAACCCCTTACACTGTGTATAAGACAGTAGTTTTTTTGGAATTGTTAGTTAGATTACTTGCTCGTTATTACTGCATTGTCGGAACTAGAAGCACAAGCATTTCGCTACACTCGCATTAACATCTGCTAACCATGTGTATGTGACAAATAAAATTTGATTTGATTTGATTTGATTTAAAGAGATGGGCGGGGCTAAGGCTTAAGAAGATGGGTGGGGCTAAGGCTTAAGAAGGTGTGAACAATGCTGAATGGATGTAGACAAAGCAGGGCTCTCCAATAGTAGCACCAAAACATTGAAAGACGGTTTTTATCAAAAGTGAGATTACAAAGTTGATCAACTTTCAAAGCAGAATTACGTTCCTCAAAAACAGTTTATGATATACCGTCATCTAGGTCTAGAGTCTCAATTTTTATCCAAATAAAAAAAAATTACAAAATAAATTCAAATGTTGCTCCAAAAGACAGAATCCAGGTTGCGAGTCAAATATTCGGGATTCCCAAACTTGGTAGTGGGGATCTCAAGGGGTACACGTTTTATTCTTGGTAGTGGGGATCTCAAGGGGTACACGTTTTATTCTTGGTAGTGGGGATCTCAAGGGGTACACGTTTTATTCTTGGTAGTGGGGATCTCAAGGGGTACACGTTTTATTCTTGGTAGTGGGGATCTCAAGGGGTACACGTTTTATTCTTGGTAGTGGGGATCTCAAGGGGTACACGTTTTATTCTTGGTAGTGGGGATCTCAAGGGGTACACGTTTTATTCTTGGTAGTGGGGATCTCAAGGGGTACACGTTTTATTCTTGGTAGTGGGGATCTCAAGGGGTACACGTTTTATTCTTGGTAGTGGGGATCTCAAGGGGTACACGTTTTATTCTTGGTAGTGGGGATCTCAAGGGGTACACGTTTTATTCTTGGTAGTGGGGATCTCAAGGGGTACACGTTTTATTCTTGGTAGTGGGGATCTCAAGGGGTACACGTTTTATTCTTGGTAGTGGGGATCTCAAGGGGTACACGTTTTATTCTTGGTAGTGGGGATCTCAAGGGGTACACGTTTTATTCTTGGTAGTGGGGATCTCAAGGGGTACACGTTTTATTCTTGGTAGTGGGGATCTCAAGGGGTACACGTTTTATTCTTGGTAGTGGGGATCTCAAGGGGTACACGTTTTATTCTTGGTAGTGGGGATCTCAAGGGGTACACGTTTTATTCTTGGTAGTGGGGATCTCAAGGGGTACACGTTTTATTCTTGGTAGTGGGGATCTCAAGGGGTACACGTTTTATTCTTGGTAGTGGGGATCTCAAGGGGTACACGTTTTATTCTTGGTAGTGGGGATCTCAAGGGGTACACGTTTTATTCTTGGTAGTGGGGATCTCAAGGGGTACACGTTTTATTCTTGGTAGTGGGGATCTCAAGGGGTACACGTTTTATTCTTGGTAGTGGGGATCTCAAGGGGTACACGTTTTATTCTTGGTAGTGGGGATCTCAAGGGGTACACGTTTTATTCTTGGTAGTGGGGATCTCAAGGGGTACACGTTTTATTCTTGGTAGTGGGGATCTCAAGGGGTACACGTTTTATTCTTGGTAGTGGGGATCTCAAGGGGTACACGTTTTATTCTTGGTACTGGGGATCTCAAGGGCGTTTTATTCTTGGTAGTGGGGATCTCAAGGACGTTTTATTCTTGGTAGTGGGGATCTCAAGGACGTTTTATTCTTGGTAGTGGGGATCTCAAGGGCGTTTTATTATTTGCCCTGGTACTACACATCTGATTCAAATCATCAAAGCTTGATGGTAAATCCATGCACCCCTTTGGGTCTGCGGGACCAAGTTTGGGAAACACTGCACTGTATAGTGTCCCTGACAAACATTTTACTGAAAAGGTATCAGAGCTCAGAGCCTGTTGGGCTCATCAAAGTTCTAAAGAGACTCATCCCCCAGCCCTACAGCCCTGACCCTGTACTATACTGGTCTCAGTCCCCAGCCCTACAGCCCTGACCCTGTACTATACTGGTCTCAGTCCCCAGCCCTACAGCCCTGACCCTGTACTATACTGGTCTCAGTCCCCAGCCCTACAGCCCTGACCCTGTACTATACTGGTCTCAGTCCCCAGCCCTACAGCCCTGACCCTGTACTATACTGGTCTCAGTCCCCAGCCCTACAGCCCTGACCCTGTACTATACTGGTCTCAGCCCTACAGCCCTGACCCTGTACTATACTGGTCTCAGCCCCCAGTCCTACAGCCCTACAGCCCTGACCCTGTACTATACTGGTCTCAGCCCTACAGCCCCGACCCTGTACTATACTGGTCTCAGCCCTACAGCCCTGACCCTGTACTATACTGGTCTCAGCCCCCAGCCCTACAGCCCTGACCCTGTACTATACTGGTCTCAGCCCCCAGCCCTACAGCCCCCAGCCCTACAGCCCTGACCCTGTACTATACTGGTCTCAGCCCCCAGTCCTACAGCCCTGACCCTGTACTATATTGGTCTCAGCCCTACAGCCCTACAGCCCTGACCCTGTACTATACTGGTCTCAGCCCTACAGCCCTGACCCTGTACTATACTGGTCTCAGCCCCCAGCCCTACAGCCCTGACCCTGTACTATACTGGTCTCAGCCCCCAGTCCTACAGCCCTGACCCTGTACTATATTGGTCTCAGCCCTACAGCCCTACAGCCCTGACCCTGTACTATACTGGTCTCAGCCCTACAGCCCTGACCCTGTACTATACTGGTCTCAGCCCCCAGTCCTACAGCCCTGACCCTGTACTATACTGGTCTCAGCCTCCAGTCCTACAGCCCTGACCCTGTACTATATTGGTCTCAGCCCTACAGCCCTGACCCTGTACTATACTGGTCTCAGCCCTACAGCCCTGACCCTGTACTATACTGGTCTCAGCCCTACAGCCCTACAGCCCCGACCCTGTACTATACTGGTCTCAGCCCTACAGCCCTGACCCTGTACTATACTGGTCTCAGCCCTACAGCCCTACAGCCCTGACCCTGTACTATACTGGTCTCATCCCACAGCCCTACAGCCCCCAGCCCTACAGCCCTGACCCTGTACTATACTGGTCTCTGTTGGGCTCATCAAAGTTCTAAAGAGACTTATCATCTTCTCTTTCACTCACATGGGCACGGACACACACACACAGACACACACACGGACACACACACACGGACACACACACACACACGGACACACACACGGACACACACACGGACACACACACGGACACACACACAGACACAGACACACACACACAGACACACACACGGACAGGACAGCTTGCTGTGACAATCAGAAAGGACTGTTTTATACAAAATACTTTTTCAATCAAATGGAGAACAGAATACAGACAGGACGGTTCACCTCAGGAGTTAGTCTATGTCCCAAATTGCAGACTATTGCCTTTATAGTGCATTACTTTTGACCAGAGCCCATAGGGGAATGGGGTGCATTTGAGATGCTTAGTTAGCAGAACCAGTGTGATAACAGAGTTGCAGATCTGTGGTCTTTGAAGCAATAGGGAAGAACAGTGAACCAACCTCCCTGGGTTTAAATGCAGACATTGAAATTAAGCAGACCCTATGTGATATCTCTGGGCTTTGAAAAAACCCCAGCAGCCGCTGTGATGCCTGGCTGTTTTCAAATGATGAGACAGGAGATCGCGCACACACACACACACACACAGCATGACACACAGCACGATCACACACACACACACACAGCACGATCGCACACACACACACAGCACGATCGCACACACACACACACACACACACACACAGCACGATCACACACACACACAGCACGATCACACACACACAGCACGATCGCACACACACAGCACGATCGCGCACACACACACAGCACGATCGCACACACACAGCACGATCGCACAAACACACACACACACACAGCACGATCGCACAAACACACACACACACACAGCACGATCGCACACACACACACAGCACGATCGCACAAACACACACACACACACAGCACGATCGCACAAACACACACACACACACAGCACGATCGCACACACACACACAGCACGATTGCACACACACACACACACACAGCGCGATCGCACACACACACACACACACCAACAAGGCTACCCTTGGGGGATGTAGTGCGTCACTTCACTCAATCCCAACATTGTCTCTGACTCTATTGAGCCCAGATTAAAGGCTGAGGTCTCATCAGTCCTGCCATGTGAATAAACAGAATAAATACATATTGAATTAATAATACAACCAGGCTAAATCAGGAGGGATGAATCACTATGGGGACCTCCCAAATGGCACCCTAGTCCCTACATATGGGCTGGATCCCCATAAGGGTCTTGTCAAAATTAGTGCATTATATAGAGAATATGGTGTGCTTTGGGACACATTCTGTGCTCGCCGAGTTGTAATGCCTTCTGACTGTGAAAATCATTTGTTTTAGCCTTTGACCATTCTGGGGGGGGTAAAAAACGTTTAGATCAGGATGCCTAATCTAATCTCAATTGCACATAGCCTAACATACTGTATCCCACTACGGGCCTAGCTTGCCTGTGTGTCTGGAGGAGAAAACCTGTCTGGCTGTCAGGGGAGGAGAAAACCTGTCTGGCTGTCTGGGGAGAAGAAAACCTGTCTGGCTGTCTGGGGAGGAGAAAACCTGTCTGTCTGTCTGGGGAGGAGAAAACCTGTCTGTCTGTCTGGGGAGGAGAAAACCTGTCTGTCTGTCTGGGGGAGGTCTGTCTGGGGAGAAAACCTGTCTGTCTGTCTGGGGAGGAGAAAACCTGTCTGTCTGTCTGGGGAGGAGAAAACCTGTCTGTCTGTCTGGGGAGGAGAAAACCTGTCTGTCTGTCTGGGGAGGAGAAAACCTGTCTGTCTGTCTGGGGAGGAGAAAACCTGTCTGTCTGTCTGGGGAGGAGAAAACCTGTCTGTCTGTCTGTCTGGGGAGGAGAAAAACCTGTCTGGTCTGTCTGGGGAGGAGAAAACCTGTCTGGCTGTCTGGGGAGGTCTGGCTGTCTGGGGAGGAGAAAACCTGTCTGGCTGTCTGGGGAGGAGAAAACCTGTCTGGCTGTCTGGGGAGGAGAAAACCTGTCTGGCTGTCTGGGGAGGAGAAAACCTGTCTGGCTGTCTGGGGAGGAGAACACCTGTCTGTCTGTCTGGAGAGGAGAAAACCTGCCTGTCTCTCTGTCTGGAGGAGAAAACCTGTCTGTCTGGAGAGGAGAACACCTGTCTGTCTGTCTGGAGAGGAGAAAACCTGTCTGTCTGGCCGGAGAGGAGAGAACCTGCCTGTCTGTCTGGGGAGGAGAAAACCTGTCTGTCTAGAGAGGAGAAAACCTGCCTGTCTGGAGAGGAGAACACCTGTCTGTCTGTCTGGAGAGGAGAAAACCTGTCTCTCTGGCCGGAGAGGAGAGAACCTGCCTGTCTGTCTGGGGAGGAGAAAACCTGTCTGTCTAGAGAGGAGAAAACCTGCCTGTCTGGAGAGGAGAACACCTGTCTGTCTGTCTGGGGAGGAGAAAACCTGTCTGTCTGGAGAGGAGAAAACCTGTCTGTCTGGAGAGGAGAAAACCTGTCTGTCTGGAGAGGAGAAAACCTGTCTGTCTGTCAGGGGAGGAGAAAACCTGTCTGTCTGGAGAGGAGAAAACCTGTCTGTCTAGAGAAGAGAAAACCTGCCTGTCTGGAGAGGAGAACACCTGTCTGTCTGTCTGGGGAGGAGAAAACCTGTCTGTCTGGAGAGGAGAAAACCTGTCTGTCTGTCAGGGGAGGAGAAAACCTGCCTGTCTCTCTGTCTGGAGGAGAAAACCTAAACTAAGATTTTAGAGATGGTCACATTATTTTTGTTTAATCCAGACTGACAGCTAGTCAATAGATGTGTCTAGCATGTTTAGATGTATTGTGAGTTTCTACATACTGTAGGTCACTTAAGTGTGTTTGTTAATCTCTTAATGACAGGCTTTACATATCTGGTTTTTGAGAGTCTTTCTGAGTCTTTCTGAGTCTTTCTGAGTCTTTCTGAGTCATTCTGAGTCTTTCTGAGGCGTATAGATTATTCTATACGGTGAATTGACACGGTTCAGTCACACAAGTTGTTCCGTGCTTCAGGTTGCATGGACTGAAAAGCAGCACATACAGTTTACAGGTTAAGAAGAGAGCCACTGGCCCAGCAATGATACACCATTCAGAGTCACCAACACCAGACCTTGCTTCATGTCAAATCATTCCAAATACTTTGTGTGCTTGGTTGAGCTTGCCTGTTGCGATGGAGACAATCCAAAAGTGGGAAGTACAGAACCCATCTGGGACTCCAGACAGGCCAAAGCAAAAAACCAAAGTATTTGAGAAAATACTATGTATTTGTCAGATGTTTGGTAAACAACAGGTGTAGACTAACAGTCAACTATTTACTTCCAGGCCCTTCCCAATGATACAGAGAGAAGCAATTAAACACACACAAAAAGAAAGATCACACGCTATTTAGGTTGGGATTTATTGTGAGACGAGTTCACTTAAAACATCTTTAGCAGGACCAGAGCCAGTTGTTATGGGGCTCTGCCAGTAATCCCAGACCCAAGGGAGAGGTTGTATCCAGCCTGCCAGAGGACTGGCTGGGTGGGTGGTGGGCTGGGGCTGGAGCTGAAACTTATGGTAGAGAACATGGAAAATTAAGTAAAGAATTAGATGGGGAAAGTCTCATAAATGTTAATTAGGCTCCGACTGGCAGGATATGAGGAGAGGATAATGAGAATGAGGAGAAAGACAAGGATGAGAATGAGGAGGAGAATGAGGAGAAAGACAAGAATGAGAATGAGAATGAGGAGAGGTGAATGAGGAGAGGAGAATGAGGAGAGAAGAGGAGAATGAGGAGAGGAGAATGAGGAGGGGAGAATGAGGAGAGTAGAATGGAGGATGAAAGGGAGAGTGTGGATGAGAGGAGAGGCAGAGCTTGGATGACAGGATAGAGGGAGAGTATGGGTGAGAGGAGAGATGGAGAGTGTTGGTTTGAGGAGAGAGGGAGTGCATGGGTGAGAGGAGAGAGGGAGAGCGTGGGTGAGAGGAGAGGGAGAGCTTCCCAAGCCCAAGCTCTCCCTCTCTCCTCTCACCCATGCTATCCCTCTCTCCTCTTACCCACGCTCTCCCTCTCTCCTCTTACCCACGCTCTCCCTCTCTCCTCTCACCCAAGCTCTCCCTCTCTCCTCTCACCCAAGCTCTCCCTCTCTCCTCTCACCCAAGCTCTCCCTCTCCTCTCACCCAAGCTCTCCCTCTCTCCTCTCACCCAAGCTCTCCCTCTCTCCTCTCACCCAAGCTCTCCCTCTCTCCTCTCACCCAAGCTCTCCCTCTCTCCTCTCACCCAAGCTCTCCCTCTCCTCTCACCCAAGCTCTCCCTCTCTCTCTCACCCAAGCTCTCCCTCTCTCCTCTCACCCAAGCTCTCCCTCTCTCCTCTCACCCAAGCTCTCCCTCTCTCCTCTCCCCAAGCTCTCCCTCTCTCCTCTCACCCAAGCTCTCCCTCTCTCCTCTCACCCAAGCTCTCCCTCTCTCCTCTCACCCACGCTCTCCCTCTCTCCTCTCACCCACGCTATCCCTGAAACAAGAGTCAATATGTCAGATCAATATCTCCATTCTTCTCCCTAAAACAGGAGACAAGACAGGAGAGCTGGCCCACTCCTCCTCTCAGACCGGGAGATCCCCTCTGATCCTGTGGAATGGAGTATGGAGTATGGATCCCCCCCCATCCTTGTCCCTTGGAGAGCCTGAAGAGCGTGTGAAGTGTGTCAGACAATAATCCAGTAACTAGTTGGCTAGCAGCCTATGCTGGATTTATGGTTCTCTATTGGCTGACAGCCTAATGCTGGATTTATGGTTCTCTATTGGCTAGCAGCCTAATGCTGGATTTATGGTTCTCTATTGGCTGACAGCCTAATGCTGGATTTATGGTTCTCTATTGGCTAGCAGCCTATGCTGGATTTATGGTTCTCTATTGGCTAGCAGCCTATGCTGGATTTATGGTTCTCTATTGGTTAGCAGCCTATGCTGGATTTATGGTTCTCTATTGGCTAGCAGCCTATGCTGGATGCATGGTTCTCTATTGGCTGGCTGGCTATCAATCTGATTGACTAGCTGGCTGACTAACTGCCTGGCAGGCTGGCCCTCTGTCCTTGACACAGGTCACATGGGTCCCTGAGTGAGTCTTTGCCCATGGCTTTCTCTTTTCCCCAGCCGGGCCCTTGGCTCCAGAGGCACAATGACCTTAGCTAAGCTGATTAACATAGCTACAGACACAGTGAGGGAGTGTGAGTAAGTGTGAGTAAGTGTGTGTGTGTGTGTGTGCTGTGAGATCACATCAAAGCCTCACAGGCTCACCTAGTACTGAGATGGGCCACATACACACACAGAGCAGCAGCAGCAAGGCTCTCATCTAATACACCCTAATCCGGGTGAATCTAATCAAACTTAATGACGATGATTGGCTGATTATAGTCCAATAAGATGCGTTAAAGTTGACCTGGTACAACAGCCTGCAGACCTTCCAGCTAACAATGTGAGGTCTTGATTTCAACACCTGATTAAACTCATTGATTCATTGATTGGTTGAATCAAGTGAGATCACTGAGCTGAAAGAACAGTCATTTACCCAGGTCTGACCTAAGGAAGAGATTCCAGTGATGGAGGACGACTAGAGAGAGAGAGAAATATGCAATTTCAGAATGTGGTGGGGGTATCATGTAGTATCATGTCCAGGGGTGTGTGAGAGAGAGACAGAGAGAGAGAAGAAACCAAAAAGCAACTAGTCAACAACAAGACCCCTTTAGACAACTTCCTGCAGGAAATGTTTCACTGTAATAGGAAAGATGTAAACTCGGCAGTAGAAAACCTACACGGTATATTTGACCTTTCAACTTCCCTATCAAATCTAAAAATGTCAAGCACACGACATAAGAAAATTAACAACACTGATGATTGAAGAAGGCAAGAACTTAAGAATGAAATTGAGAAATGTGTCCAACCAAAAACATAGAGACCCAGAAAACCTGAGTCTACGCCTTCACTATGGTAAATCATTGCAAAAATCAGAAACTTTCTGTCCAAAAATGATGCAGAACAATTAATCCATGCTTTTGTCACTTCTAGGTTAGACTACTGCAATGCTCTACTTTCTGGCTACCCGGATCATATTTGATCATATTACTCCAGTGCTAGCCTCCCTACACTGGCTTCCTGTCAAAGCAAGGGCTGATTTCAAGGTTTTACTGCTAACATACAAAGCATTACATGGGCTTGCTCCTACCTATCTCTCTGATTTGGTCCTGCCGTACATACCTACACGTACGCTACGGTCACAAGACGCAGGCCTCCTAATTGTCCCTAGAATTTCTAAGCAAACAGCTGGAGGCAGGGCTTTCTCCTATAGAGCTCCATTTTTATAGAACGGTCTGCCTACCCATGTCAGAGACGCAAACTCGGTCTCAACCTTTAAGTCTTTACTGAAGACTCATCTCTTCAGTGGGTCATACGATAGTCTGGCCCAGGAGTGGTAAGGTGAACGGAAAGGCTCTGGAGCAACGAACCGCCCTTGCTGTCTCT
>NC_056457.1:34980234-35022734 GCF_018296145.1 Oncorhynchus tshawytscha | reverse complement strand
GGTCACTCCCAAAGCCAATTCCTCCTTTGGTCATCTTTTCTTCCAGTTCTCTGCTGCCAATGACTGGTACGAACTGCAAAGATCTCTGAAGCTGGAGACTCTTACCTCCCTCACTAGCTTTAAGCACCAGCTGTCAGAGCAGCTCACAGATCACTGCACCTGTACATAGCCCATCGGTAAACACCCCATCAAACTACCTCATCCTCATACTGTATTTATTTATGTATCTTGCTCCTTTGCAACCCAGTATCTCTACTTGCACATTCATCTTCTGTACATCCTACCATTCCATGGTTTAATTGCTATATTGTAATGCCTTACCTCTCCTATCCTACCTCATTTGCACATGCTGTATATAGATATTTCTACTGTATTATTGATTGTCAGTTTGCTTTATTCCATGTGTAACTCTGTGGTGTTGTATGTGTCAAACTGCTTTGCTTTATCTTGGCCAGGTCGCAGATGCAAATGAGAATTTGTTCTCAACTAGCCTACCTGGTTAAATAAAGGTGAAATAAAATTTAATTAAAAATATATATATTCTTACCAAACCACATGACCTTTGTTTGGGAGGTGTTCGGAACAAGGTTAAGGGCTGAAAAAAAGCTTGCTGGACACTAAGACCGTTTAACTCAAAATAATGTTTAACTCAAAATCGGGGGAGGGGCCAGCTGAGTATAAGACTGTATCATATACATATAAATATATGAGATAGCTTCCAACTGCCTGAGCTATGTTGTTGATATAAATTAAGAAGAGCAGGGGGCCTAGGATTGAGCCTTGGGGTACTCCCTTGGTGGCAGGCAGTGGCTGAGACAGCAGATTATCTGACTTTATACACTGCAAAACAGGCCAAATTAATCAAACAAAAGGACCATTTATGATGTTTATGGGACATAGTGGAGTGCCAACAAAAGAAGCTCGTCAAAGGTAAGGCATGTTTTATATTTTATTTCTGTGTTAGTGTGGTGCCTGCAGGGTTGAAATATGCTACTCTCTCTTTGTTTACTGTTATGCTATCATCAGATAATAGCTTCTTATGCTTTCGCCGAAAAGCCTTTTTTGAAATCTGACATGTTGGCTGGATTCACAACGGGTGTAGCTTTAATTTGGTATCTTACATGATTGATTTAATGAAAGTTTGAATTTTATAGTATTTTATTTTAATTTGGAGATCTGCATTTTTCCTGGTGGGACATTTGCGTCCCGCCTATCCCAGAGAGGTTAAAGAGATGGACGGGGCTAAGACTTAAAATTTTTGTTTATTTACTACACGACCGTGCTCACTCTGTTTAGCACATGGCCTCACATGTGAATCCTTAATGAGATGGGTGTGGCTAAGGCTTAAGAGAGTGTGAACGATGCTGACTGGGTGGAGACAAAGCAGGGCTCTCCAGTAAATGTAGCAAAACTATTCAAGGGCCATTTTCTCAAAAGTGACGTTACAAGTTGATCAACTTTCAAAGCAGAATAACTTTCCCATTGTTCCTCAACCTCAGTGGATGATATACCATTTTGTAGCTCTGAGTCTCTACTTTTAATTAAAGAAAATAATGTAATGTAATAATGTAAAAAACACTATTTCAAATGTTGCTACATAAGATGTAATCAAGGTGGTGGGTCAGAAATACTACGGAACTATTAATAAGAGCGTCTTGACCGGTTGCATCACAGCCTGGTATGGGAATTTCCTCAACTGCAAGGCCCACCAGATGCTGGTGAAGATTGGCCAGTACATCACTGGGACCATACTCCCACCCATCTAGGAAATCTACTCAAAACGGTACCTGAGGAAAGACCGCAGCATCATCAACGACCCTCACACATCCCAGCCATGAACTCTTCACTCCCTTACCATTGAGCAGACTGTATCAGAGCATGAGGTCTGATACCAACAGGCTCAGAGACCGTTTCTATCTACAAGCCATCATCATCCGTATTATGAATACAATCTATTCCTAATCAGCAGACTATATCTAATATTAATACAGACACAAATTAATATGAATTATTAATGAACAATTATTTTTACTGTGTTTCTGAGACTCCCATTTGTCCTGATCAAGAGTGGCTGCCCTAGCTAAGCCTAGCAAACCCTAGATATCCCTAGATATCCCTAGCTAACCCTAGATATCTCTAGCTAACCCTAGATATCCCTAGCTATCCCTAGATATCCCTAGCTAACCCTTTGTCCTGATCAAGAGAGGCTGCCCTATCTAACCCTAGATATCCCTAGCTAACCCTTTGGCCTGATCAAGAGAGGCTGCCCTAGCTGACCTTAGCTAACCCTAGCTAAGCCTAGTTTACCATAGCATTTACCATAGCATTTCAAAATAAAGTGTTTTTTTTGTCATATACACAGGATACATACAGCATGGTGTACAAAGTACAATGAAATGTTTACTTGCAAGCTCTTCTCTCAAGCCGTGCAACAGCTATAGAAATAGCCAATACAGCATACATTTTTTTTTTAAACACACACAATTAGGAACATTATGACAATAAAAAATATTAATATCCATCTAACCCTATATAACCTCATATTCATGAATCTACAACCCAGGGGAGATATGTTCTCTTCCTTAATCTCTACAGGATTATGATCCTGACCCCAGTCATTCATACTAGTGAAAAATCCATTTTAATGATATCAACATCCATTTTCATTATATCAATATCCATTTTCATTAATAGTGTTCGTAGCTTGTCTAGACGACGCAGAATTGTTGCACAATTCATTCCCGTCATCACTTGATGTGATCAATCTAGAAATCATGTTTAAGTGAGATCTCAGAATGAATTAAATACCTCCCTACGAAGAAAATACAAGCTATAACCCATCGTCACTGTGTCCCAAATGACACCCTATTCCCTATGGGCCCTGGTCAAAAGCATTGCACTGCCTAGGGTACCATTTGTTACACAGCCCGTATCTGTATTTATAGGATACATTATCATACCTCCTGCCTAAAGTGTGTTTATAAATTCTTCCCAAAATGAAACACATATATAATCTCTGTCACCCAAATCAAGACGCATCTATAATCTCTGTCACACAAATCTAAATTCTTCCCAAAATAAGACGCGTCTAATCTCTGTCACCCAAATCTTTCCATGATTCGTATTAAGTGCCAGATCTCTTTTAACCTTAACCCCCAGCATCACTGCCACTATGCTAACTACATTACTGCATTAACGCATTGATACATAACCTACGATAATCTTTCCATAATGCTTATGATGAAGTGGCGAGGTCTTTAAAGGGGAAATCCGCGAGTTTCTAAATCCATTTTTGGACTTTATGATATGTACCCATTGATTCTTGAAGAATATCATTTCTAACTCCCTCATGAGCTTAGTTCAACTGTCATACCCAAAATATAAACATGTTTAATGCCAATATGTGTAAATAAAGTAAATGTAAATAAACATTATATGGCTATAAAACATGGTAAAAACTATAATTTTAATATCACGTATTTTGAGAATGGTTACTTTTCTCCAGCTCCATCCCTCAGCTGTTAACCAAAGTGGCTTGCAGACCTCTTGGTTATTATTTCAGACCCAGTGCACAGATAGATCTCTAGGTTTGCTGAAGCACTAGCCCTTTTTTTGCCTTGCTATGGAAACGGCGCCCTTTTGATTGTTGGCATTAAAAAAAAAGTAGATATAATGCTTTATAACATTTATCTAATTTATTTTCTTTCAATTTTAAATGCAACAAATTGCCTATCAAACTAGATAATTTCTCAAACTCATGAATCTTGAAAGAGATCATCATCACCAGTGTTGTTGCACTTGTCCTCATCGCCCGAGCTACCCACCAGTGAGTTTGAAATGAATAACCACCGGTAGTACATTTGTTCTTCCTTTAAAAGTTGCGTCATGTTGCCACACGTTGCAGGCTGCCGCAGAATTCTACGGCACATTGTTTAAGTGTCAGCCATGGTTGCCATTAATGCTAATTAGTGCTCGTTTGACCACCAGAGGGCACATTTGAGCAGCATTTGTCTCTTTTTAATATTGGCTGTACTAGAGAATTTTGAAAAATAAATTTGTAAGAACATAGTATATGGGATTGATTTAAAAAATATATAGCTTAATTAATAGGATTCATATAATGGTGTTTCAATTCCAAGAAAAATTCAAAAACTAAATGAAATATGGCGCTGTACAACATGACCATTTCCACACCCTAATTGTAGTCTAACCAATACCCACACAGAGATACAGTGAAAATAGTCCCCATGCTGGTCTCAAAGCAACGCAAAACAGTGCTGAAATAGTTGACCACATGCGACTAGGCTATTGCTTAAAATCCTATTATAACAATTGGATGACATTGGTTGTTCCAGTAAGTATTCCTAAAATAACTCCAGCGTTTGGACTTTAGTGCCTGAAGAGAGAAACACTCAGACTAAAAACACCTCCATTAATTGCCACAGTTTAAAGTACCGATAGATCAGTGTTCTAACTCCGCCTTGTGATAGTGTAGTGCAATGACAGAATGCCACCATCTACCACTAACGGTCGCAGAATAAACTTTGAACTTTTCAAGTAAGAACCACTGTAGGTAAGTTTTGAGGAGCTGGCATATGTTTTTCACTTTGATCACTTCTCCTACCAAAGGTCTGTGCATGGCCCAGCCGGTCACCTCCACCCTCCAACCTATCAGCCACATTATAACATCATCAATTCATTCAACTTTATTCATCTCAGAGGGAGTAAACAAATTCTGGCAAAGCATAGAATAAGTAGACATAGTAATATATACAACAAGTATTGTGAAACAGTTTGTCCAAGGTGTCAGGTTTTTCAGGTTTAAAGGAGTGTGTTCTCCTGACTGTAGTTAGGTAGGGACAACTGCTGTAAGGGTGTGTGTAGGGGGGGGCTGCCCCACACAGGGCCGTAACAACCCACACCACCACCACCATTCATTTAGCAGGTACCCACATCACCACCACCACAACCACCATTCATTTAGCAGGTACCCACACCACCACCACCACCATTCATTTAGCAGGTACCCACATCACCACCACCACCACCATTCATTTAGCAGGTACCCACATCACCACCACCACCACCATTCATTTAGCAGGTACCCACATCACCACCACCACCACCATTCATTTAGCAGGTACCCACATCACCACCACCATCATTCATTTAGCAGGTACCCACACCACCACCACCATTCATTTAGCAGGTACCCACATCACCAACACCATTCATTTAGCAGGTACCCACATCACCACCACCACCATTCATTTAGCAGGTACCCACATCACCACCACCACAACCACCATTCATTTAGCAGGTACCCACATCACCACCATCACCACCACCATTCATTTAGCAGGTACCCACATCACCACCACCACCACCACCACCATTCATTTAGCAGGTACCCACATCACCACCACCACCATCATTCATTTAGCAGGTACCCACATCACCACCACCATCATTCATTTAGCAGGTACCCACATCACCACCACCATCATTCATTTAGCAGGTACCCACATCACCACCACCATTCATTTAGCAGGTACCACCACCACCACCACCACCACCACCACTCATTTAGCAGGTACCCACATCACCACCACCACCACCATTCATTTAGCAGGTACCCACATCATCACACCACCACCACCATTCATTTAGCAGGTACCCACACCACCACCACCACCATTCATTTAGCAGGTACCCACACCACCACCACCACCACCACCACCACCACCACCACCATTCATTTAGCAGGTACCCACATCACCACCACCACCACCATTCATTTAGCAGGTACCCACATCACCACCACCACCATTCATTTAGCAGGTACCCACATCACCACCACCACCACCACCATTCATTTAGCAGGTACCCACATCACCACCACCACCATTCATTTAGCAGGTACCCACATCACCACCACCACCATTCATTTAGCAGGTACCCACATCACCACCACCACCACCACCACCATTCATTTAGCAGGTACCCACATCACCACCACCACCACCACCACCATTCATTTAGCAGGTACCCACACCACCACCACCACCATTCATTTAGCAGGTACCCACACCACCACCACCACCACCATTCATTTAGCAGGTACCCACACCACCACCACCACCATTCATTTAGCAGGTACCCACATCACCACCACCACCACCACCACCATTCATTTAGCAGGTACCCACATCACCACCACCACCACCACCACCATTCATTTAGCAGGTACCCACATCACCACCACCACCACCACCACCATTCATTTAGCAGGTACCCACATCACCACCACCACCACCACCATTCATTTAGCAGGTACCCACACCACCACCACCACCACCATTCATTTAGCAGGTACCCACATCACCACCACCACCACCACCATTCATTTAGCAGGTACCCACATCACCACCACCACCACCACCATTCATTTAGCAGGTACCCACACCACCACCACCATTCATTAGCAGGTACCCACACCACCACCACCACCATTCATTTAGCAGGTACCCACACCACCACCACCACCATTCATTTAGCAGGTACCCACATCACCACCACCACCATTCATTTAGCAGGTACCCACATCACCACCACCACCATTCATTTAGCAGGTACCCACATCACCACCACCACCATTCATTTAGCAGGTACCCACATCACCACCATCACCACCACCATTCATTTAGCAGGTACCCACATCACCACCATCACCACCACCATTCATTTAGCAGGTACCCACATCACCACCACCACTCATTTAACAGGTACCCACATCACCACCACCACTCATTTAACAGGTACCCACATCACCACCACCACCATTCATTTAACAGGTACCCACATCACCACCATCACCACCACCATTCATTTAGCAGGTACCCACATCACCACCATCACCACCACCACCATTCATTTAGCAGGTACCCACATCACCACCACCACTCATTTAACAGGTACCCACATCACCACCACCACCATTCATTTAACAGGTACCCACATCACCACCACCATCATCACCACCATCATTAATTTAGCAGGTACCCACATCACAACCACCATTCATTTAGCAGGTACCCACATCACCATCATCATTAATTTAGCAGGTACCCACATCACACCACCATTAATTTAGCAGGTACCCACATCACAACCACCATTCATTTAACAGGTACCCGCATCACCATCATCATTAATTTAGCAGGTACCCACATCACAACCACCATTAATTTAGCAGGTACCCACATCACCATCATCATTAATTTAGCAGGTACCCACATCACCATCATCATTCATTTAGCAGGTACCCACATCACAACCACCATTCATTTAGCAGGAAGGCAGGTCATCTCGTCTCCCCATCTGATATGAATGCAGTGCAGTCTACCCAACCTTGACTCTCTAGTGTAGTGTACTGCAGAAGGTAGGGTCTTACCTAAACCTGACTATCTAGTGTAGTGTACTGCAGGATATGGCTGGGATATAGGTAAAGATATGGCAGTCAGTAAGACTCCTAAATGCTGGGATATAGGTAAAGATATGGCAGTCAGTAAGACTCCTAAATGCTGGGATATAGGTAAAGATATGGCAGTCAGTACGACTCCTAAATGCTGGGATATAGGTAAAGATATGACAGTCAGTAAGACTCCTAAATGCTGGGATATAGGTAAAGATATGGCAGTCAGTACGACTCCTAAATGCTGGGATATAGGTAAAGATATGGCAGTCAGTACGACTCCTAATGCTGGGATATAGGTAAAGATATGGCAGTCAGTAAGACTCCTAATGCTGGGATATAGGTAAAGATATGGCAGTCAGTAAGACTCCGAAATGCTGGGATATAGGTAAAGATATGGCAGTCAGTACGACTCCTAATGCTGGGATATAGGTAAAGCTATGGCAGTCAGTACGACTCCTAATGCTGGGATATAGGTAAAGATATGCCAGTCAGTAAGACTCATTAGGTCGGATCTATAGGCCAAGTGTAACGGTTCTCTTTAGTTGAAGTAGAGGCGGACCAAAACGCAGGGTGGTGATGATTCATGTTTGTTTAATAAAGGAAAACTATACATGAATAAACTACAAAACAATGAAATGTGAAAACCTAAACAGTCCTATCTGGTGCAAAACACAGAGACAGGAACAATCACCCACAAACACACAGTGAAACCCAGGCTACCTAAATATGGTTCCCAATCAGAGACAATGACGAACACCTGCCTCTGATTGAGAACCATATCAGGCCAAACATAGAACAAGACAAACTAGACGATTAACATAGAATGCCCAACCAGATCACACCCTGACCAACCAAAACATAGAAACATACAAAGCAAACTATGGTCAAGGTGTGACACCAAGATATGCAACTTGTAGAATTGTATGTTAAAGATGATGGGAAGAAAATGAAATTCAATAGGATGTTTTGGGAAAATCAATACACAGTGGTGAGTGAATTCCTGGGTAAGCTGAAGTGGCTATGAGAAATTATAGAGGATATTCAATATTGTATAAAAACAGATAGGTGACATAGGATAATAGTAGGCTACTGAACATAGAAACACAATCCAAAAACACATCTAAAACCCATTCAAAACACATCTAAAACCCATTCAAAACACATCTAAAACCCATTCAAAATACATTCAATACCCATTCAAATCATAATCCAAACCCCATCCAAAACACATTCGAAACACAATTACTGAAGCGTATTGGAAGCCTATTGACGCCTCTTTTCAAGACAATAAAGTGAAAGATTAGTAGATAAATGTATTTTGTCCAACAAGCTGAAAGGGTTCTCAGAAATGCTGATGCCTATCGATCCAGCTCTGTAAGGACGGACCACAACTCATGCAGGGATGAAAGCCAGGTAATGGAAAGAGGGGAGCACCTGTTGTGCTGTGTGTGTGTGTGTGTGTGTGTGTATGTATGTGCTGTGTCTGTGTGTGTGTGTGAGTGAGTGAGAGTTCAGATAAAGTGGTACACTCTTAGGATGTTCTTCGCCTGTCCCCACAGGAGAACCCTTTGAATAGCCATTGTTGGTTCCAGGTAGAACCCTTTTGGTTCCAAGTAGAACCGTTTTGGATCACATGTAGAACCCTTTCCCCAGATGTTTCTAGATGGAACCCAAAATGCTTCTATCTGAAGACAAAACAACTTCTCCTAAGGCGACAGCTGAAGAACCCTTTATTCTGAGAGTGTAGCATTAAAGAGGTATTGAACTTGGAAAGAAATTATATTCCTATATGACGACTCCGGTTGCAAAATGTGTGTAACTTTCCCATAATTCCCGGGATTTCCAGGAAATCATGGGTGGAGGACTCCCAATTGGAGGCTTACCTCCTTGGTTTTCCCTTCCTGATACCAGGAATTTTCCAACTGTGACTTCTTGAAAACTGGGATGACATAGTTTGTGCAAAAGGAATGGTCATTTTAAAGCTTTGTCAGGCTCCACAAATCATTACTGAAATGCCATCACTCTGACGAACTACAGATTACAACCCCAGAGCACTCCTTAAGTATCAGAGTTGGAACTAATATCTGTAATTTACAGTGTCAGCAACAAGGTAACTCACGGTGGTTCATATTGAACACCACCAGTAAATCAGGTGCTGGGTAGGTATGTGATATGGCCTGACGATACTTACGGAGCATTCTGTACACAACTCAGTTTCAAAATATACATATATATATATATATATATATGAAGAGCAGAATACAAGCCAGCAGGAGCTAGCATCTCCTCTCATATCTCCTCTCCTTTCTCTACTAACAAATAAAGGAATATCATCTTCTTTCTCTCCTAATAGGTAATTTGTTGCTTGATGTTATGTAATAGCGTCAAGCGATTTTGCCAAAAGGTGCAGGATTCATAAGTTATAAATACTGACCACTGGAAACAGTGTTTTTCACTATGCCTACATTATGAAACCTGATTACTGAATTGGACGATGTTCATGATTGGTGCGACCCACCACACTAAGGTATCTGGGAATATGGTTGAGTACAAACAGTGTAGTTATTCCCTCCAAACAAACAGGCTAAACGTCAGTACAGAGACAAAGTGGAGTGGCAATTCAGACCGGAGGGTTCAGAGCGGAGGGTTCAGACCGGAGGGTTCAGAGCGGAGGGTTCAGAGCGGAGGGTTCAGAGCGGAGGGTTCAGAGCGGAGGGTTCAGACCGGAGGGTTCAGAGCGGAGGGTTCAGAGCGGAGGGTTCAGAGCGGAGGGTTCAGAGTCAACAGGAAATTACAGACTACAAAGGGAAACCCAGCCACGTCACGGACACCGACGTCTTGCTCCCGGACAAGATAACACAGTGCCACCGAAGCAACCCGCTACCAAGGACTGTGGGCTCTCGTTCTCCGTGGCTGACGTTAGTAAGACATATAAATGTGTTAATAACCTTCACAAGGCTGCCGGTTCAGACGACGTCCCTAGCCGTGTCCTCAGAGCATGCTCAGACCAGCTGGCTGGAGTGTTTACCGACATATTCAATCTCTCCCGATCCCAGTCTGCTGTCCCCACTTGCTTCAAGATGTCCACCATTGTTCCTGTACACAAGAACGCAAAGATAACTGAACTAAATGACTATTGCCCCGTAGCACTCAGTTCTGTCATCATGAAGTGTTTTGAAATGCTAGTCAAAGATCATAACACCTCCAGCTCCTTGCATACCGCCCCAATAGATCCACAGACGATGCAATCGCCATCACACTGTACACTGCCCTATTCCATCTGGACAAGAGGAATACCTATGTAAGAATGCTGTTCCTTGACTATAGCTCAGCCTTCAACACCATATGGTCTGAACCCCGCCCTGTGTAACTGGGTCCTAGACTTACCCCAGGTGGTGAAGGTAAGGAAACAACACCTCCACTTTGCTGATCCTCTACACCGGGGCCCCACAAGGGTGCGTGCTCAGCCCCCATCCTGTACTCCCTGTTCACCCATGACAGCGTGGCAACGCATGCCTCCAACTCAATTTCTACAAGCATTTTGCTACGCCCACAATAACATCTGCTAAATACGTGAATGTGACCAATAACATCTGCTCAATATGTGTATGTGACCAATTACATTTGATTTCATTATGCATAGGTTATACATTGGACGTTGTTCATTCTTAACATATTCTGTTAGTGTTATTGTTTACAACTATAACCATCATTATGACTATTGGACACAATAGAAGGCTTTTAAATTCATGATGCATTTTGTATTTGGCAGTTTGTTTTGCAATGACAGCAGTAACAGGTGTTGGCAAGACAACAAACATATCTGGGACCATCAGGCAAGGCAAGGGAGACCCCCATAGCCTTACCTGGGGGAGGCAGGTATACTAGTAGTTAGAGCGTTGGGCCAGTAACCAAAAGGTTGCTGGATAGAATCTCTGAGCATGACAATGTAAAAATCTGTCATTCTGCCCCTGAACAAGGCAGTTAATCCACTGTTCCTAGGCTGTCACTGTAAATAAGAATTTGTTCTTAACTTGCCTAGTTAAATAAAAGGTTAAATCAAGGTTAAATCTCAAGCCATTTAGTTGTTTCATCCTCCTCCAACCCCTTCCCCTCTCTCAGTTCAGTCTTCCATTAGCTAGGGCAGCCTTGATGGAGACTGGTCATTTATGATGAGTCTTTTGATCTCACTCCCTCTTCTAGGCTGCTAAACTGCTTCCTAATGCAGGATGGAGGGAGGGATGGAGGGATGGAGAGGAGGACAGAAAGAAGGGATCATATTTCATGTCTGGAAGAGTGGATCATAAACACATCCTCTACTCCTCCTGCAGCAGGCTAGGCAGTGTGACTACAGGGAAGGAGAGGGGCCAGGCTAGGCAGTGTGACTACAGGGAAGGAGAGGGGCCAAGCTAGGCAGTGTGACTACAGGGAAGGAGAGGGGCCAGGCTAGGCAGTGTGACTACAGGGAAGGATAGGGGCCAGGCTAGGCAGTGTGACTACAGGGAAGGAGAGGGGCCAGGCTAGGCAGTGTGACTACAGGGAAGGAGAGGGGCCAGGCTAGGCAGTGTGACTACAGGGGAAGGAGAGGGGCCAGGCTAGGCAGTGTGACTACAGGGAAGGAGAGGGGCCAGGCTAGGCAGTGTGACTACATGGAAGGATAGGGGCCAGGCTAGGCAGTGTGACTACAGGGAAGGATAGGGGCCAGGCTAGGCAGTGTGACTACAGGGAAGGAGAGGGGCCAGGCTAGGCAGTGTGACTACAGGGAAGGAGAGGGGCCAGGCTAGGCAGTGTGACTACAGGGAAGGAGAGGGGCCAGGCTAGGCAGTGTGACTACAGGGAAGGAGAGGGGCCAGGCTAGGCAGTGTGACTACAGGGAAGGATAGGGGCCAGGCTAGGCAGTGTGACTACAGGGAAGGAGAGGGGCCAGGCTAGGCAGTGTGACTACAGGGATGGAGAGGGGCCAGGCTAGGCAGTGTGACTACATAGAAGGAGAGGGGCGAGGCTAGGCAGTGTGACTAGGGAAGGAGAGGGGCAGGCTGGCAGTGTGACTACAGGGAAGGAGAGGGGCCAGGCTAGGCAGTGTGACTACAGGGATGGAGAGGGGCCAGGCTAGGCATTGTGACTACATGGAAGGAGAGGGGCCAGGCTAGGCAGTGTGACTACAGGGAAGGAGAGGGGCCAGGCTAGGCAGTGTGACTACAGGGAAGGAGAGGGGCCAGGCTAGGCAGTGTGACTACAGGGAAGGAGAGGGGCCAGGCTAGGCAGTGTGACTACATGGAAGGATAGGGGCCAGGCTAGGCAGTGTGACTACATGGAAGGATAGGGGCCAGGCTAGGCAGTGTGACTACATGGAAGGAGAGAGGCCAGGCTAGGCAGTGTGACTACAGGGAAGGAGAGGGGCCAGGCTAGGCAGTGTGACTACATGGAAGGAGAGAGGCCAGGCTAGGCAGTGTGACTACAGGGAAGGAGAGGGGCCAGGCTAGGCAGTGTGACTACAGGGAAGGATAGGGGCCAGGCTAGGCAGTGTGACTACAGGGATGGAGAGGGGCCAGGCTAGGCATTGTGACTACATGGAAGGAGAGGGGCCAGGCTAGGCAGTGTGACTACAGGGAAGGAGAGGGGCCAGGCTAGGCAGTGTGACTACATGGAAGGAGAGGGGCCAGGCTAGGCAGTGTGACTACAGGGAAGGAGAAGGGCCAGGCTAGGCAGTGTGACTACAGGGAAGGATAGGGGCCAGGCTAGGCAGTGTGACTACAGGTAAGGAGAGGGGCCAGGCTAGGCAGTGTGACTACAGGGAAGGATAGGGGCCAGGCTAGGCAGTGTGACTACAGGGAAGGAGAGGGGCCAGGCTTGGCAGTGTGACTACAGGGATGGAGAGGGGCCAGGCTTGGCAGTGTGACTACAGGGAAGGAGAGGGGCCAGGCTTGGCAGTGTGACATGCTTGATTCCAGTACAGCTTCCATACCCTGTACTTAATTTATAACACAGGGGTTGTGAAAGGAAGAAGCTAAAGATTATAGTGGTATTGCGTATACTGTTTCAGGCTTAAAGACCATGGATTTTAAACAGCACAAACTGTTAACATTGCGTAGTTCCCTCTTCCTGCACTTGCTGGCTAGTAGTACCTTAATTAGTTTGGCTACATTTCCTTAAAAAAAAAGTGTGATTTGTTTTCCTTTACGAGGTCGAGTGTCTCTTCCCTCAGTAATAACATTCAGACCCAGGCAGCGAAGTCATTTATTTTTTAACATGAATCAGATACAACGAGCCTGTCAACTAGGATAACTCTGGCACTATCCAGCCCCTGTCGGAGACTCTGAGAGGCTAATTTAATATGTTGTATGATCTCTACTGTGAAATAAATCAGTGATTGAGTCTCCTCTTCTATAGAGACCCCCGTGACCCTGGACCATGCTGCCGACCTATCACTTTATGCCAGTTGTTGTGTGTGTGTGTGTGTGTGTGTGTGTGAGAGACAGGGGGTAGTCTGCCTTGCTACTACTTCAGTAGGAAATCTCGTAATCACATTACATGACATTCTGCTGAGTGGGTAAGGAGAGGTTAAAAACCTTTTTTGGGATAGAGGGCAGCATTTTCACTTTTGGATGAATAGCGTGCCCAGAGTGAACTGCCTCCTACTCTGTCCCAGATGCTAATATATGCATATTATTATTAGTATTGGATAGAAAACACTCTGAAGTTTCTAAAACTGAATGATGAATGATGTCTGTGAGTATAACAGAACTCATATGGCAGGTGAAAACCTGAGAAAAATCCAACCAGGAAGTGGGACATCTGAGGTTTGTAGTTTTTCAAAGCTTGGCCTACCGAATACACATTGAGATATGGATAAAGTTGCACTTCCTACGGCTTCCACTAGATGTCAACCGTCTTTAGAAACTTGAATGAGGATTCTACTACTCATGAGACCTCTTTGAATCAGTGGTCTTGCAGAGTGCCTTGGTCTCATGACGTGCGCTCCCGACAGAGTTACCTCTCGTTCCAGTGCTTTTCTGAAGACGAAGGAATTCTCCAGTTGGAACATTATCGATGTTTATGTTAAAAACATCCTAAAGATTGATTTAATACATCGTTTGACATGTTTCCAAAGGACTGTAACGGAACTTTTTGAGGTTTTGTCTGGATGAAATGCCTGCGCCTCATGAAGATGGATTACCGGGCTGAACACGATAACAACAAGTGGCTATTTTGACATAAATGATGGAACTTTATGGAACAAATCTGTCATTTATTGTCGAACTGGGATTCCTGGGAGTGCCTTCTGATGAAGATCATCAAATGTAAGTGAATATTTATGGTGTTGTTTCTAACTTTGTTGGCTACAAAATGGCGGATATTCCTCTGTTTGTTTTGGGTTCTGAGCGCCGTTCTCAGATTATGCTTATTCCGTAAAGTTTTTTAAAAATCTGACACTGCGGTTGTATTAAGGAGAAGTCTATCTTTAATTCTGTGAATAACACTTGTATCATTTATCAATGTTAATTATGAGTATTTCTGCAAAATCACCAGATGTTTTGGAATCAAAACATTACTGCTGTCACGTTCTGACCTTTATTTCCTTTGTTTTGTCATTATTTAGTATGGTCAGGGTGTGAGTTGGGGTGGGCAGTCTGTTTGTTTTTCTATGATTTGGGTATTTCTATGTTTCGGCCTAGTATGGTTCTCAATCAGAGGCAGGTGTCATTAGTTGTCTCTGATTGAGAATCATATTTAGGTAGCCTGGGTTTCACTGTGTGTTTGTGGGTGATTGTTCCTGTCTCTGTGTTTGCACCAGATAGGGCTGTTTTAGGTTTTCACGTTTCTTGTTTTGTTAGTCTGTTCATGTATAGTTGTCTTTATTAAAGAACCATGAATAGAAACCACGCTGCGTTTTGGTCCGCCTCTCCTTCAAGTCAAGAAAACCGTTACAACTGCACGTAAGGCTCCAATGTAAACTGAGATTTTTGGATATAAATATGCACATTATCGAACAAAACATACATGTATTGCGTAACATGATGTCCTATGAGTGTCATCTGATGAAGATCATCAAAGGTTAGTGATTAATTGTATCTATATTTCTGCTTTTTGTGATTCCTATCTTTGGCTGGAAAAATGGCTGTGTTTTTACGACTTGGCTATGACCTAACATAATCATATGTTGTGTTTTCGCTGTAAAGCATTTTTGAAATCGGACACGACGGGTAGATTAACAAGAGGTTTATCTTTCATTTGCTGTATTGGACTTGTTAATGTCTGAAAGATACATATTTCTATAAAATATTTTTGAATTTCGCACGGTGCCTTTTCAGCGGGAATGTTGTCGAGGGGTTCCGCTAGAAAGGTTCATCTGAACCTTCACATTACATGACATTCTGCTGAAAGGTTAATCTGAACCTAAATCACATTACATGACATTCTGCTGATTATGTGGGCAAGGAGAGATTAATCTGAACCTAAATCACATTACATGACATTATGCTGAGTGGGTATAAAATCACATTACATGGCATTATGCTGAGTGGGTAAGGAGAGATTAATCTGAACCTAAATCACATTACATGACATTATGCTGAATCACAAATTTACAAGACAATCTGCTGAGTGGGTAAGATTCGTCTGATAAATCACATTACATGACATTATGCTGAGTGGGTAAGGAGAGATTAATCTGAACCTAAATCACATTACATGGCATTATGCTGAGTGGGTAAGGAGAGATTAATCTGAACCTAAATCACATTACATGACATTATGCTGAGTGGGTAAGGAGAGATTCGTCTGGACCTAAATCACATTACATGACATTATGCTGAGTGGGTAAGGAGAGATTAATCTGAACCTAAATCACATTACATGACATTATGCTAAGTGGGTAGGAGAGATTCGTCTGGACCTAAATCACATTACATGACATTATGCTGAGTGGGTAGAGAGATTCACCTGGACCTAAATCACATTACATGACATTATGCTGAGAGGGTAAGGAGAGATTCGTCTGGACCGTGACTCTGCTGAACTTGCATGGAGAAATAACCTGCATCCCAAATGACATCCTATCCCCTACCCCAGGGTTTCAGAAAAAAAATAGGTATACAAATTATAATAAGAATACATCTATAACAACACACTATTTATTTTTAATTTGGGTCATTGGAGGATGGTCGATTTCTCATTTGAGCCTTGAGCTGAAAAAAGTTAAAGAACCCCAGCACCTACACAGTGCACTACTTTTCACCAGAGCTCCAATGGGAACTGCACAAAAGTAGTGCACTATATAGGGAATAGGGTGCCATAGGGTTGTCTCTCTCTCGCTCTCTCTCGCTCTCTCTCTCTCCTAGCTCTACTATAACCTATTGCTAACACCAGAATCAGTTTAGGAGTATGACAGTGAAGTCCTGGAGAGGGAGAGGAATTCACTGAAAGGGGATTGATATTAGAATGCAGAGACAGAGAAGAACCAGAAAGAGAGAGGGGAACAGGAAGAGAAATGAAGAGAGTGACAGCGAGAGGAACAGGAAGAGAAATGAAGAGTGAAGAGTGACAGGAAGAGAAATGAAGAGTGACAGCGAGAGGAACAGGAAGAGAAATGAAGAACAGGAAGAGAAATGAAGAGAGTGACAGCGAGAGGAACAGGAAGAGAAATGAAGAGAGTGACAGCGAGAGGAACAGGAAGAGAAATGAAGAGAGGAACAGGAAGAGAAAGAGAGTGACAGCGAGAGGAACAGGAAGAGAAATGAAGAGAGGACAGGAAGAGAGGAACAGGAAGAGAAATGAAGAGAGTGACAGCGAGAGGAACAGGAAGAGAAAGAGTGACAGCGAGAGGAACAGGAAGAGAAAGAGTGACAGCGAGAGGAACAGGAAGAGAGATGAAGAGAGGAACAGGAAGACAGCGAGAGGAACAGGAAGAGAAAGAAGAGAGGAACAGACAGCGAGAGGAACAGGAAGAGAAAGAGAGTGACAGCGAGAGGAACAGGAAGAGAAATGAAGAGTGACAGCGAGAGGAACAGGAAGAGGAAGAGTGTGACAGCGAGAGGAACAGGAAGAGAACAGGAAGAACAGGAAGAGTGTGACAGCGAGAGGAACAGGAAGAGAAAGAGAAGAGTGTGACAGCGAGAGGAACAGGAAGAGGAAGAGTGTGACAGCGAGAGGAACAGGAAGAGAAAAGAGAGTGACAGCGAGAGGAACAGGAAGAGAAATGAAGAGAGTGACAGCGAGAGGAACAGGAAGAGAAAGAGACAGTGAAGAGTGACAGCGAGAGGAACAGGAAGAGAAATGAAGAGTGTGACAGGAAGAGAAATGAAGAGAGTGACAGCGAGAGGAACAGGAAGAGAGATGAAGAGTGTGACAGCGAGAGGAACAGGAAGAGAAATGAAGAGTGACAGCGAGAGGAACAGGAAGAGAAATGGAGAGTGACAGCGAGAGGAACAGGAAGAGAGAGAGTGAATAGAGGAACAGGAAGAGAAAGCGAGGACAGCGAGAGGAACAGGAAGAGAAAGAGTGACAGCGAGAGGAACAGGAAGAGAAATGAAGAGAGTGACAGCGAGAGGAACAGGAAGAGAAAGAAGAGAGTGACAGCGAGAGAAACAGGAAGAGAAATGAAGAGAGTGACAGCGAGAGGAACAGGAAGAGAAATGAAGAGAGTGAAGAGAGTGACAGCGAGAGGAACAGGAAGAGAGATGAAGAGAGGAACAGGAAGAGAAATGAAGAGAGACAGCGAGAGGAACAGGAAGAGAAATGAAGAGAGTGACAGCGAGAGGAACAGGAAGAGAGATGAAGAGTGTGACAGCGAGAGGAACAGGAAGAGAAAGAGTGACAGCGAGAGGAACAGGAAGAGAAATGAAGAGTGTGACAGCGAGAGGAACAGGAAGAGAAAGAGTGACAGCGAGAGGAACAGGAAGAGAAAGAGAGTGACAGCGAGAGGAACAGGAAGAGAAATGAAGAGAGTGACAGCGAGAGGAACAGGAAGAGAAATGAAGAGAGTGACAGCGAGAGGAACAGGAAGAGAAGATGAAGAGAAGTGACAGCAGCGAGAGGAACAGGAAGAGAAATGAAGAGTGAACAGCGAGAGGAACAGGAAGAAGAGATGAAGAGAGTGACAGCGAGAGGAACAGGAAGAGAAATGAAGAGAGTGACAGCGAGAGGAACAGGAAGAGAAATGAAGAGAGTGACAGCGAGAGGAACAGGAAGAGAAATGAAGAGAGTGACAGCGAGAGGAACAGGAAGAGAAATGAAGAGAGTGACAGCGAGAGGAACAGGAAGAGAAATGAATAGTGTGAGATAGGGGAACAGGAAGGGTGTGTGACAGAATAAACAGAGAGCGGGACAAAATGGAGAAAGAGGAAGAAGGTGATGGACAGAAATAAAGTGATGGATAGGTGATGGATAATTTGATGGCTAGGAAAGCAAACCTTTCTCATCAAAAGTGAGGGAACCTAGTGGTTAGAGCGTTTGGACTGACAAGGTAAACATCTGTCGTTCTTCCCCTGAACAAGGCACTTAACCCATTGTATCCCCAGTAGACCGTCATTGAAAATAAGAATTTGTTCTTAAAACTGAATAATGAATATAGAGGAAAAGGAGGGAGATTATCTCTGTCTTCATACTATCACTGCCCTAGACCTCAGTGACTAAATCTCAAATGGTGCCTTATTCGATACAGTGAAACACTATTGACCAGAGCCCTATGGCACCCTATTCTCTATATAGTGCACTACATTAGACCAGATCCCTATGGCACCTATTCTCTATATAGTGCACTACTAGAGGCACCTATTCTCTATAGACCAGAACCAAATGGCACCCTCTTGGCTCTGGGCAAAAGTAGTGCACTATATAGGGAATAGGGTGCCATAGGGCTCTGGTCTAAAGTAATGTACTATATAGGAATAGGAGTGCCATAGGGCTCTGGTCTAAAGTAATGTACTGTATAGGGAATAGGGTGCCATTTGGGACACATAAGTGTGATTACTAAGGACAAGAGAACGGTTTTGGAACAGGTTTCACGTTGAGGATACATACAGTAGTTTGTCTCCTAATAGAGCAGTAGGTGTGTTTCTGTGTATCTGTGTGTTTGTGTGGTGGTAGGTGTGTGTCTGAGTGTGTGTGTGTGTGTGTGTGACTAGGTGTGTGTTTCTGTGTGTTTGTGTGGTGGTAGGTGTGTGTCTGGGTGTGTCTAGGTTCTTGGTGAGTGTGTGTGTGTGTGACTAGGTGTGTGTGTGACTAGGTGTGTGTTTCTGTGTATCTGTGTGTTTGTGTGGTGGTAGGTGTGTGTCTGGGTGTGTCTAGGTTCTTGGTGAGTGTGTGTGTGTGACTAGGTGTGTGTGTGACTAGGTGTGTGTGTGTGTGTGTGTGTGTGACTAGGTGTGTATCTAGGTGTGTGTGACTAGGTGTGTGTGTGACTAGGTGTGTGTGTGTGTGTGTGTGTAGGTGTGTGTGTTAGTTTCTCTATAGATACAGTGTGTCAGTGTGATACTGTAGGGGATGGCTGTGATCGACACACACACACACACACACCCACACGTACACTTTTCAGGCAGTGCTCTCTCCTGGTTGTTTTTGTATTCTACTCTTCTATTTAGTCAGTTCTGTAAAACACTACTGCTCTTATTCCCTCGTTCACTCCCTCCTCCGTGCAGATACCTCCATCCTCCCTCATTTGTCAGAGTCTTCTGCACCAACTATGTTTCCAGTTTCATGTGGAGATATACAGTATCTATTTATACTAATATATATATATATACTGGGTGGTTTGTGCCCTGAATGCTGATTGGCTGACAGCTCGTGGTATATCAGACAGCCTTTGTATATCGTTTACCACGGGTATGACAAAACGTTTATTTAATTACATTTTTACTGCTCTAATTTATTTTGACTCCGCGTTGTCGTGCTTAAGAACATCCCTTAGACGTGATATGTTGGCCACACCCCCTCGTGCCTTATTGGTTAAATATACACCCCCCCTCCTCCACTCGAGATATACATCACGCCTGACTCTTCAACCTGTACAATACTCTAGCCTTCTACTTCAACAGAGACTTGGTGTGTTTTCCAAATGGCACCTTATTCCCTATGAGCCCTGGTCAAAAGGAGTGCAGTACAGGGATTAGGGTGCTAATTGGGATGCAGTTTAGGGCTGTCTTTGTACTGTATATCGGATTCTCCATTCTGCAGAGATGCACAAGAATGAGAAATGAAATTACTGCAAGAAAATGCCCTACGCAAATGAGAAAACCCCTCTCGTATCCATCCTCTCTCTCCCTCTCTCTGAGAAAACCCCTCTCGTATCCATCCTCTCTCTCTCTCTCTCTCCCCCTCTGAGAAAACCCCTCTCGTATCCATCCTCTCTCTCTCTCTCCCCCTCTGAGAAAACCCCTCTCGTATCCATCCTCTCTCTCTCTCCCCTCTGAGAAAACCCCTCTCGTATCCATCCTCTCTCTCTCTCTCCCTCTGAGAAAACCCCTCTCGTATCCATCCTCTCTCTCCCTCTCTCTCTCTGAGAAAACCCCTCTCGTATCCATCCTCTCTCTCTCTCTCTCTCTCTCCTCCCCCCCTTCTGAGAAAACCCCTCTCGTATCCATCCTCTCTCTCTCTCTCCCCCTCTGAGAAAACCCCTCTCGTATCCATCCTCTCTCTCTCTCTCTCCTCTGAGAAAACCCCTCTCGTATCCATCCTCTCGCTCTCTCTCTCTCCCTCTCTCCCTCTGAGAAAACCCTCTCGTATCCATCCTCTCTCTCTCTCTCCTCTCTCTCTCCCTCTGAGAAAACCCTCTCGTATCCATCCTCTCTCTCTCTCTCTCTCTCTCTCTCTGAGAAAACCCCTCTCGTATCCATCCTCTCTCTCTCTCCCTCTGAGAAAACCCTCTCGTATCCATCCTCTCGCTCTCTCTCTCTCCCCCTCTCCCCCTCTGAGAAAACCCCTCTCGTATCCATCCTCTCTCTCTCTCTCCCTCTCTGAGAAAACCCCTCTCGTATCCATCCTCTCTCTCTCTCTCTCTCCCTCTGAGAAAACCCCTCTCGTATCCATCCTCTCTCTCTCTCTCCTCTGAGAAAACCCCTCTCGTATCCATCCTCTCTCTCTCTCCCTCTGAGAAAACCCCTCTCGTATCCATCCTCTCTCTCTCTCCCCTCTGTGAAAAACCCCTCTCGTATCCATCCTCTCTCTCACCATTGTTTCTGTATGAGTAAGAAGAGGACACACAGCTATCACAGGCAGCGCAGTAGGATGGACGCCTTTGCAGTGTTGTACAAAACCGACGGGAGTACACACACACACACACACACACGCACACACACACACGCTGAAAATCCAGCGGGGTACAGTTACACCCTGAGAGGATAGAGAATAAATGAGGTGGGTGGTGTAATCCCCTCCCCTCCGCCCTCCCCCTCCTCTTCATCCTCCCCTCAACCCGCCATCCCTCCCTCTCTTACCTTGGCAGGCAGGGATGAGCTGGGTTTCTCCAGGAGGTCCCAAAGCTTCTTCCTCTTCTCCTGGCAGCAGGTGTTATCAAACTCAATCTCTCCCTCTCTCTCTTTCAGCGTCTCCGCCTCCCTCCGCAGCTCCTCATTCATTTGTTCTTTCTTCTGGTGGTACCGGGCCTGGCAGCAGGACTCCAGGTAGATCTCATCTATACCCCAGTAGTCGAGCTCCTGGCCGAACGACAGGGCGCACATCTCCTCCATCATGTGCAGCTTCCTGTGCGGTAGAAGTTGAGGATCGAGGTGAAGGCGCCTTATTCGGGTGTCGGTCAAAGGGATTAGGGTGCTAAGAAGTATTCGTTCTCATGGAGGCTGTAGTCGTCGCAGACCTCCATCAGGCTCTCGTGGGTGTTGCAGTCGCGAAGCTTACCCAGGCGGGTACGGGGCAGCCGGTCCAGCGTCCGCCACAGGACCTCGTGGTTTAGACCTCCGACATTGACGCGAACCCTCCTGGAGCGGGCCTTGCTGCGGATTATCTGGATGGGGTCTGGGGGAGGGAAGTCACCCCTGGGTGGTTGATGGGAGTCTTAGGGCCGACCTTCTCAGCCATGGTGGTATACTGGAAGAAGGGGGATGGAGGTTTACCTGTGAGCAGGAGGAGATGTGAGGTGAGAATAAAAGGCTGAAAATATAAAAGAAATACAAAAAGAATGTTGAACAGTGTTCTAGTACCTATAGCAACAACAGTGTTCTAGTACCTATAGCAACAACAGTGTTCTAGTACCTATAGCAACAACAGTGTTCTAGTCCTTATAGCAACAACAGTGTTCTAGTACTTATACTAACACAGTGTTCTAGTACTTATACTAACACAGTGTTCTAGTCCTTATAGCAACAACAGTGTTCCAGTCCTCATAGTAACAGTGTTCTAGTACTTATACTAACACAGTGTTCTAGTCCTTATACTAACACAGTGTTCTAGTCCTTATAGCAACAACAGTGTTCCAGTCCTCATAGTAACAGTGTTCTAGTCCTTATACTAACACAGTGTTCTAGTCCTTATACTAACACAGTGTTCTAGTCCTTATAGCAACAACAGTGTTCCAGTCCTCATAGTAACAGTGTTCTAGTACTTATACTAACACAGTGTTCTAGTAAACTTATACTAACACAGTGTTCTAGTCCTTATACTAACACAGTGTTCTAGTCCTTATACTAACACAGTGTTCTAGTACTTATACTAACACAGTGTTCTAGTACTTATACTAACACAGTGTTCTAGTACTTATACTAACACAGTGTTCCAGTCCTCATAGTAACAGTGTTCTAGTCCTCATACAAACAACAGTGTTCTAGTCCTTATAGCAACAACAGTGTTCTAGTACTTATACTAACACAGTGTTCTAGTACTTATACTAACACAGTGTTCTAGTACTTATACTAACACAGTGTTCTAGTCCTCATAGTAACAACAGTGTTCTAGTCCTCATAGTAACAACAGTGTTCTAGTCCTTATAGCAACAACACGGTGTTCTAGTCCTTATAGCAACAACACGGTGTTCTAGTCCTTATAGCAACAACACGGTGTTCTAGTCCTTATAGCAACAACACGGTGTTCTAGTCCTTATAGCAACAACACGGTGTTCTAGTCCTCATAGCAACAACACGGTGTTCTAGTCCTTATAGCAACAACACGGTGTTCTAGTCCTTATAGCAACAACACGGTGTTCTAGTCCTTATAGCAACAACGGTGTTCTAGTCCTTATAGCAACAACACGGTGTTCTAGTCCTTATAGCAACAACACGGTGTTCTAGTCCTCATAGCAACAACACGGTGTTCTAGTCCTTATAGCAACAACACGGTGTTCTAGTCCTTATAGCAACAACACGGTGTTCTAGTCCTTATAGCAACAACGGTGTTCTAGTCCTTATAGCAACAACGGTGTTCTAGTCCTTATAGCAACAACGGTGTTCTAGTCCTTATAGCAACAACACAGTGTTCTAGTCCTTATAGTAACACAGTGTTCTAGTCCTTATAGCAACAACAGTGTTCTAGTCCTTATAGCAACAACAGTGTTCTAGTCCTTATAGCAACAACAGTGTTCTAGTCCTTATAGCAACAACAGTGTTCTAGTCCTTATAGCAACAACAGTGTTCTAGTCCTTATAGCAACAACAGTGTTCTAGTCCTTATAGCAACAACACGGTGTTCTAGTCCTCATAGCAACAACACGGTGTTCTAGTCCTCATAGCAACAACACGGTGTTCTAGTCCTCATAGCAACAACACGGTGTTCTAGTCCTCATAGCAACAACACGGTGTTCTAGTCCTCATAGCAACAACACGGTGTTCTAGTCCTTATAGCAACAACACGGTGTTCTAGTCCTCATAGCAACAACACGGTGTTCTAGTCCTCATAGCAACAACACGGTGTTCTAGTCCTTATAGCAACAACACGGTGTTCTAGTCCTTATAGCAACAACGGTGTTCTAGTCCTTATAGCAACAACGGTGTTCTAGTCCTTATAGCAACAACGGTGTTCTAGTCCTTATAGCAACAACGGTGTTCTAGTCCTTATAGCAACAACAGTGTTCTAGTCCTTATAGCAACAACACAGTGTTCTAGTCCTTATAGTAACACAGTGTTCTAGTCCTTATAGTAACACAGTGTTCTAGTCCTTATAGCAACAACAGTGTTCTAGTCCTTATAGCAACAACGGTGTTCTAGTCCTTATAGCAACAACAGTGTTCTAGTCCTTATAGCAACAACAGTGTTCTAGTCCTTATAGCAACAACAGTGTTCTAGTCCTTATAGCAACAACAGTGTTCTAGTCCTTATAGCAACAACACGGTGTTCTAGTCCTCATAGCAACAACACGGTGTTCTAGTCCTCATAGCAACAACACGGTGTTCTAGTCCTCGTAGCAACAACACGGTGTTCTAGTCCTTATAGCAACAACACGGTGTTCTAGTCCTCATAGCAACAACACGGTGTTCTAGTCCTCATAGCAACAACACAGTGTTCTAGTCCTCATAGCAACAACACGGTGTTCTAGTCCTCATAGCAACAACACCGTGGAGAGTTGGCAGTCAGAGACACCTGTTAAGTCTTCCTCTACCTTTATGGAAATAAATATATATATATATATATAGAGTGCAATCCAAATTATTATGAAATTAGCATAATAGGCCTACTCCCATTTGTTTCCTTTCACTTGCCATCCCAGATGATATTGATCTTTTTTTTTCTGATTTCATTTCCTAGCCTACTCCTGAATCAAAGCCCATTTAATTCGTTATTTTCAATACATTAAATAAGGCTCATTTGTGTGTATTCCCTGCAAATATGCCAATAAATCAAGTAGGCTATTGTATTGTGGTATTGTATTGCATTGTATTCCTGTCCCAAAATAACAACAGATGTATTTTGGCGATGAGTAAACCAATCCACAGATGACGTATTACCTCTGACTGGATTTAGGCTACCCTATTGGCGGATCTATATTAAACTCCCTCCACACAGAAACGGATGATGATGATCATGCTAAAGTTATGGTAAATATAGAGTCCCGCTCTATAGATTAAATTTCTATGACTTTATAACATGATCGTTATGTGCTCCTTCTGTGGAGGGAGAAATAAAATATCAGCCTTGTGTGTTGTTGTATCTTCTCGTCCCAGCTCCCTGGACGCTATGACGGAACATGTAAGGCTAAGCGAATTACATGGATATGAATCCATATTTACAGATGTAGCTAAAAAAAAAAGTTCATTTCGACCCACTCGACTACAACAAATTGAGATCCAATTGACACTAACACAGGACATACACCTCTCCAGGCTCTTTGCGCTCATGATACGTCGTTTTCGTCTGTACATATGTGTAATCAAACTCCAATTGGGTTTATTTTCTGTTTAATGAACAATAAGACGTTATTCCTGGTAAGAAGGCGAGTGTGGGAAAGACCGCGAAATGTTACTAAAGATATAAAAGTTTCTATTCGCGTTCGCTTCTCCCTTGAGTGATTACCGCGAGGAATAACTATATATTACAAACTTAAATATCCCCTAAAGGTAAAGATATGCGTATTTTATTGATTAAATAGACAACAGTTTAATGTACTGCTTTAATTAGGTGTGTGAATTGAGGATTCTAAATAAACTTAACTTTATAACTGACTTAAATATGTTTTTATATTTCTCTACTGAAACGGTTTATGATAATATTGCAGACTGTCAAAACTTGCAAGATGGTTCCCACCAAAAAAAAAACTGTTGCACACCTCTTTCGTTGCACCATTCTCCACAATAAAATCCATTCCAATGTAGCCTAATAATACACTATTTTGTTATTTTCATATGACCCAAAATATGAGTGGGCTATGGTTTCCACCTCTCACATCCATCTGATCAACACAGCGCAATTTGACACTGTGTAAAGTAACCTTAAAACACGGCAACAATACCACCCGGAAGATAACGGTAGGTGTTTCCTCCATACAGATAATACGTGTCTTACCTTGCCGAAATAAACCACCTTTTGCATGCAAACTCCTCTTGTTCCGACGGGGGGGAAGGAGAGAGAGAATTACTCCGTTATTCCCTTCAGCCAAGCCGCTAAGATTCCGAGTTCTCCGCTAAGGACGATGCTCTGAAATCAATAGATATGTCCCACATTTTGATACCAAATCAAACGAGGACAAAAAAATAATTTATCCTATTGAGGAAGAAAACCTCAGCAAAAACACAGGAAGGCAGTTTTGCCAACGGTGCTAAAGACTCCCGCGCTGTGTATTACCTCCATCGATTGGGGTTGCGTGCGGTGCAGGGGAGAGACCGGTGCTACTGTGTGTGTGCCTGCAGACGTCGAGCGGCGCGTAAAAGCAACGGGTGCGAACGGGATAAGCGCACTGTGGGGCAAACCGCATAGAGAAAGAGGAGCGGAGACGTCCCACACACAGCCACTCAGTCACAGTACAGAGTAGGAACACACAGTACTGTAGACTGTAAGTGCAGTGGGAGCTGTAGAGAAGAGGGGCGCTATGCTGAACCGAGCACATTGCACAGTGCAGGCCGCATCACAACCTAAATATGCAATTGGATTGTACTGTAGCACAGACTCTGTACTGTACATCATCAAGGAAGTACAGCTGCACATCGACGACAGGAGCTCGTCTGAAATGACACTTATTTTATAGTACACTGCTTTTGACTATAAAACTATTCTATAGTGCACTATACCGTTGACCAGGTTATTTTTAGGGCAGGAGCAAGGGGGTCTCCCTCCCCTGTCAATCGCAAGAAAATAGATGTTCAATCAGAACATATGGTTCAGCTATGACAATCTGTGGCCTGGTTGGTGAATGCTGTAGGCACGGTGATTTGAGCGCAGTAGGGGCACTCGATTTAGTCACACCGGTCCTCCAGAGGCATAGTTTCTTCTTTTCAGACAATTAAAATTGGAACACTATTCGTACCCGATGCTCAGGTCTTCTAAATCAGGTGCTCCTACCGTCAACAGCGCAACACGAAGAGAGAAAGAGGAACGCAAGCCTCTATGCACGGGGTTTTCTAATGTTTGGTGATCAACTAGGAATGCACGGAAGATCGCGTTCGACGGGTTGGTGACCACTGGGCTAATGAGCCCGTATAGGTACAGCTGGTAACCCAGGCAACTGTTAATTAGTGTTTGATTAAAACGAGAGTAGCAGTCCTCCGTTCACCTAGAACAAGACACACACACACACACACACAACCACAACTAGAGCAAGACATACAGGTTTTAAATGTAATTTAGATTCAGATCCAGAGTACAAAAGCAGGTTTGTGAAATACTTTGAAATATAATGTTTCGCCCACAACAATAATTAAAACTCTGAAAATGTGATTGTATTTCTCTACCTCAGCTAAAGAGCTTTGATAGTGTCTTGTGATTAGATTGAAGGCAGGCATTCTTTTACACATCAACCACCCATGGACTTACACTCTCTCTCTCTCTCTTTATCTCTCTGTCTGTCTCTCTTTCTATCTATTTCTCTTTCTCTCTCTCTTTCTCTCTCTCTCTCTTTCTCTTTATCTCTCTGTCTGTCCCTCTCTCTCTCTCTCTCTCTCTCTGTGTCTGTGTGTGTCTCTCTCTCTGTCTCTCTCTCTCTCTGAGAGAGAAAGTCAGACACACACCAAAACAATTTAATTGGCTGGTTTGTCAGACCTTGGCCCAGTTTCACTACACGATTCATCTTTAATCGTAGGGACACAAAGTCAACTACAGTTATTTATTATTGATCAAATGGTGACTATTTACATTGAACTTGTGTTTTTACACTGCTGCTACTCGCTGTTTATTATTAATGCATAGTCACTTTACCCCGACATACATGTACACATCACCTCAACTAACCTGTACCCCGCACATGGACTCTGTACCGGTACCCCCTGTATATAGCCTCCACACTGACTCTGCACCGGTACCCCCTGTATATAGTCTCCACATTGACTCTGTACCGGTACCCCCTGTATATAGCCTCCACATTGACTCTGTACCGTAATCCCCTGTATATAGCCTCCACATTGACTCTGTACCGGTACCCCCTGTATATAGCCTCCACACTGACTCTGTACCGGTACCCCCTGTATATAGCCTCCACATTGACTCTGTACCGGTACCCCCTGTATATAGCCTCCACATTGACTCTGTACCGGTACCCCCTGTATATAGCCTCCACATTGACTCTGTACCGGTACCCCCTGTATATAGCCTCCACATTGACTCTGTACTGGTACCCCCTGTATATAGCCTCCACATTGACTCTGTACTGGTACCCCCTGTATATAGTCTCCACATTGACTCTGTACCGGTACTCCCTGTATATAGTCTCCACATTGACTCTGTACCGGTACCCCCTGTATATAGTCTCCACATTGACTCTGTACCAGTACCCCCTGTATATAGCCTCCACATTGACTCTGTACCAGTACCCCTGTATATAGTCTCCACATTGACTCTGTACCGGTACCCCCTGTATATAGTCTCCACATTGACTCTGTACCGGTACCCCCTGTATATAGCCTCCACATTGACTCTGTACCAGTACCCCTGTATATAGCCTCCACATTGACTCTGTACCAGTACTCCTGTATATAGCCTCCACATTGACTCTGTACCAGTACTCCTGTATATAGCCTCCACATTGACTCTGTACCAGTACCCCCTGTATATAGCCTCCACATTGACTCTGTACCGGTACCCCTGTATATAGCCTCCACATTGACTCTGTACCGTAATACCCTGTATATAGCCTCCACATTGACTCTGTACCGTAATACCCTGTATACAGCCTCCACATTGACTCTGTACCGGTACCCCCTGTATGTAGCCTCCACATTGACTCTGTACCGTAATACCCTGTATATAGCCTCCACATTGACTCTGTACCGGTACCCCCTGTATATAGCCTCCACATTGACTCTGTACCAGTACCCCTGTATATAGCCTCCACATTGACTCTGTACCGGTACCCCCTGTATATAGTCTCCACATTGACTCTGTACCGGTACCCCCTGTATATAGCCTCCACATTGACTCTGTACCGGTACCCCCTGTATATAGCCTCCACATTGACTCTGTACCGGTACCCCTGTATATAGCCTCCACATTGACTCTGTACCGGTACCCCTGTATATAGCCTCCACATTGACTCTGTACCGGTACCCCCTGTATATAGCCTCCACATTGACTCTGTACCGTAATACCCTGTATATAGTCTCCACATTGACTCTGTACCGTAATACCCTGTATATAGCCTCCACATTGACTCTGTACCGGTACCCCTGTATATAGTCTCCACATTGACTCTGTACCGGTACACCCTGTATATAGTCTCCACATTGACTCTGTACTAGTACCCCCTGTATATAGTCTCCACATTGACTCTGTACCGGTACCCCTGTATATAGTCTCCACACTGACTCTGTACCGGTACCCCTGTATATAGCCTCCACATTGACTCTGTACCGGTACCCCCTGTATATAGTCTCCACATTGACTCGGTACCGGTACCCCCTGTATATAGTCTCCACATTGACTCTGTACCGGTACCCCTGTATATAGTCTCCACATTGACTCTGTACCGGTACCCCTGTATATAGTCTCCACATTGACTCTGTACCGGTACCCCCTGTATATAGCCTCCACATTGACTCTGTACCGGTACCCCCTGTATATAGTCTCCACATTGACTCTGTACCGGTACCCCCTGTATATAGTCTCCACATTGACTCTGTACTAGTACCCCCTGTATATAGTCTCCACATTGACTCTGTACCGGTACCCCCTGTATATAGCCTCCACATTGACTCTGTACCGGTACCCCCTGTATATAGTCTCCACATTGACTCTGTACCGGTACCCCCTGTATATAGTCTCCACATTGACTCTGTACCGGTACCCCCTGTATATAGCCTCCACATTGACTCTGTACCGGTACCCCCTGTATATAGTCTCCACATTGACTCTGTACCGGTACCCCCTGTATATAGTCTCCACATTGACTCTGTACCGGTACCCCTGTATATAGTCTCCACATTGACTCTGTACCGGTACCCCTGTATATAGTCTCCACACTGACTCTGTACCGTAACACCCTGTATATAGCCTCCACATTGACTCTGTACCCCCCTGTATATAGCCTCCACATTGACTCTGTACCGGTACCCCCTGTATATAGCCTCGTTATTGTTATTTTATTGTGTTCTTTTATTTAGTTTATTTGGTAAATATTTTCTTAACTCTTTCTTGAACTGCATTTTTAGTTAAGGGTTTGTAAGTAGCATTTCACGGTAAAGTCTACACCTGTTGTATTGTGACAAATAAAGTTTGATTTGATTTGAAAATAAGATAAAAAATAGGTAACACTTTATCTGGATGGTCTGTAGTGTAATAATAATAATAATAATAATAAAAATAATAATAATAATATTAATGGTGCTGGAATGGATAGGTGCCATTTTAGCGACTCCTGATCAATTCTAATGATTTTTTATTTGAGCTGGTCTTAACTTTTCTTTTGTTTCAACCAGCCTAGTGGTTAGAGTGCAGGGCGGCAGCGTAGCCTAGTGGTTAGAGTGCAGGGCGGCAGCGTAGCCTAGTGGTTAGAGTGTAGGGCGGCAGCGTAGCCTAGTGGTTTGAGTGTAGGGGCGGCAGCGTAGCCTAGTGGTTAGAGTGCAGGGGCGGCAGCGTAGCCTAGTGGTTAGAGTGTAGGGGCGGCAGCGTAGCCTAGTGGTTTGAGTGTAGGGGCGGCAGCGTAGCCTAGTGGTTAGAGTGCAGGGCGGCAGCGTAGCCTAGTGGTTAGAGTGCAGGGGCGGCAGCGTAGCCTAGTGGTTAGAGTGTAGGGGCGGCAGCGTAGCCTAGTGGTTAGAGTGTAGGGGCGGCAGCGTAGCCTAGTGGTTAGAGTGTAGGGGCGGCAGCGTAGCCTAGTGGTTAGAGTGTAGGGCGGCAGCGTAGCCTAGTGGTTAGAGTGTAGGGGCGGCAGCGTAGCCTAGTGGTTAGAGTGTAGGGGCGGCAGCGTAGCCTAGTGGTTAGAGTGTAGGGCGGCAGCGTAGCCTAGTGGTTAGAGTGTAGGGGCGGCAGCGTAGCCTAGTGGTTAGAGTGTAGGGGCGGCAGCGTAGCCTAGTGGTTAGAGTGTAGGGGCGGCAGCGTAGCCTAGTGGTTAGAGTGTAGGGGCGGCAGCGTAGCCTAGTGGTTAGAGTGTAGGGGCGGCAGGGTAGACTAGTGGTTAGAGTGTAGGGGCGGCAGCGTAGCCTAGTGGTTAGAGTGTAGGGGCGGCAGCGTAGCCTAGTGGTTAGACTGTTGGATTAGTAACCGAAATGGTTGCAAGTTCAAATCCCTGAGCTGACAAGGTGCAAATCTGTCATTCTGCCCCTGAACAGGCAGTTAACCCACTGCCATTTGTGGGTAGAACTGAAAAAGAGCGTGTGAGAAAGGAGGCATTACAAACCTGATTCAGTTACACTCTGTCAGGAGGAATGGGCCATAATTCACCCAATTTATTTTGAGAAGCTTGTGGAAGTCTACCCGAAACGTTTGACCCAAGTTAAATAACTTGAAAGGAAATTCTACCAAATACTAATTGAGTGTATATAAACTTCTGACCCACTGGGAATGGGATGACTTCAACTGTAGAAGCTGTTTATCAGTATTTCCCTGTAGTGGCTCGGGTGGTTGTTGTCCTTGATGATCTTTATGGCCTTCCTGTGACATCGGGTGGTGTAGGTGTCTTGGAGGGCAGATAGTTTGCCCCCGGTGATGCGTTGTGCAGATCGCACCACCCTCTAGAGAGCCCTGCGGTTGTGGGCGGTGCAGTTGCCGTATCGAGTTGTGATACATCCAGTAAGGATGCTCTCAATTGTGCATCTGTAAAAGTTTGTCAGGGTTTTAGGTGACAAGCCTAATTTATTCCACATCCTGAGGTTGAAGAGGCACTCTTGCACCTTCTTCACCACACTGTTTGTGTGGGGGGATCATTTCAGTTTGTCCTTGATGTGTACGCTGAGGAACTTAAAACGTTCCACCTTCTCCACAGCTGTCCTTTCGATGTGGATATTGCACTGCTCCCTCTGCTGTTTCCTGAAGTCCACGATCATCCAAGATGATGCTGGCGCCAATTGTGCACCGCCCTTTGGAACTCCCAATCACAGCCGAATGTGATTCAGCCTGGATTCCATCCACGGACTTTGATGGCACTGAGATGCAGTGCCTTAGACCACTGTGATACAGCCTGGAATCTAACCAGGGTCTGTAGTGATGCCTCTAGCACTGAGAGGCAGTGCCCTAGACCACTGTGATACAGCCTGGAATCTCACCAGGGTCTGTTGTGACGCCTCTAGCACTGAGATGCAGTGCCTTAGACCACTAAACCTAACTCCTAACCCTAACCTAACCATAACTCCTGACTCTAAACATAACGCTAACTCCTAACCCTAACCCCAAACCTAACTCCTAACCCTAAATCCTAACCCTAACCCTAACCCCAAACCTAACTCCTAACCCTAAATGTAATTCTAACCCTAACTCCTAACCCTAACACTAACTCCTAACCCTAACCCTAAATCCTAACCCTAACCCTAACCCCAAACCTAACTCCTAACCCTAACTCCTAACCCTAAATGTAATTCTAACCCTAACTCCTAACCCTAACCCTAACTCCTAACCCTAAATCCTAACCCTAACCCTAACCCCAAACCTAACTCCTAACCCTAAATATAATTCTAACCCTAACTCCTAACCCTAACCCTAACTCCTAACCCTAACACTAATTCTAACCTTAACCCTAAACCCCCTAGAAAAATAATTTGACCTTGTAATAAAATGTCCCCAGTTCATCAAATGTTTGTTTACTATTCTTTTGTGAACAATTATTTATGATTTTATACAAATGTGAAAAATTGGTGGATATAGAATTTTGGAAATAAACTCTTCAAATAAACTCTTAAAGTAAAGAAGAAAGTTAGATTCCTAACCTCACTACTACACTACTAGATGTTGTTATGTGGTCGGTCACATGTGTTTGAGACAGAAGATCCAAGTAAGGAACAGTGAGCAAGGAGGCTATACCTCTTAGATGTTAAAGGAATATTCCTGCCAAAAATGATCTTTTGGTATTTGTTTCATTAGTCCATTGTTGACACAGTCCCAAAATGTTTTACTTGTCAGCAGTTAAGTTTTCAAGATATGTAACTTTCAAAATACAGAAATCACCCCGTATGATGTATTTTTGCAAAAAATTGTTTTTTTGGGGTGGAGTTTTCTTTTAATCAACTATTTAGTGGTTCTGGACCGGTTCCAACTGACATTCCGGTGTACAAAGCGCCCTGGTAGGATGGTGGTAGGATCCAGTGCTTTATAGTGCCAGGAAGACCCATCTGTCTGCTCTACTGCGACCACTCTGTCAGCTGACTTGAAGTGTCAGGTTTCACATCCTACATTTGCATAGGGATGTCACATGTCACATTTTCAGGGATATCCAGACAAATAATAAATATTCTCCTATCTGAGCGACATCAGAACAGCCTGGGAGACTACATATTAAAGGGGACTATCTAGCAAATCCAGCAATCGTGCTTTCATCTCACTGTGATATTTTCAGTCAGATTTAGAGCTGTTAACGTGAGCAAAATATTAGTGCGTTCGCTGAATTGAAACACAACTACTTTCTCTTGGTCGCAGAGGGACGCAATCACTTTGTGAAGTAAAGCTGAAGTTTTAATGAGTCTGCAGGCATTCGAATCTCTCTGTCACTTAGAGGACGTCTGGGAGAAATATCTTTATCGTCAGTGAAAATGAAATGGGGCCAAATTTGTACTGTCACTAAATATTCATTTTAAAGTTATAAAAACGTGAAATATTCAGTCATTTATTTTTTTGATTGTTACTATATTTAGAAAACATTTCAGTCACTTCAAGTCACATTCACCATGATTTTTATATTTTAATTTATATTTGTGTACACTTCAGCAATGTATAACTATTTTTACCAGAAAGGTGAGTTCCAGGACCTTCTAGAACTATCATAAATAATAACTTTTGGGTATGTCTATTTAGGCGGAAAACAACATTTTGCTTGATCATTTGAAAGTAGGGGGCACTATTTTTATTTTTTGGAAAACGGGCTATGAACGGGCTATTTTGTCAGGACAAGATGCTAGAATAACACCATTTTACTCAGACAGGATCAGCTTTTCATTAATTAAAACCTGTTGTGACTAGGGGGCAGTATTTTCATTTTTGGAAAAATAACGTTCCCAAAGTAAACGGGATATTTTGTCAGGACCAGATGCTAGAATATGCATATAATTAACAGCTTAGGATAGAAAACACTCTAAAGTTTCCAAAACTGTAAAAATATTGTCTGTGAGTATAACAGAACTGATATTGCAGGCGAAAGCCTGAGAAAAAATCCAATCAGCAATTTCATTTAGAAACCTCTTTGGCTGTAAAGCATAATTTCAAAATCTGAGATGACAGGGTGATTAACAAAAGGCTAAGCTGTGTTTTGCAATATTTCACTTGTGATTTCATGAATATGAATATTTTCTAGTAAGATTTTTTGTCCGTTGCGTTATGCTAATTAGTGTAGTTGATGACAATTCTCCCGGATCCGGGAGGGGTAGCTCCAAGAGGTAAAGAGGGCGAGTATGCAGTGGGATATCCATTAAACTGGCCCGTGTAACTCGCCTTGATCTCACCACAGTAAGCGACATGTTCCTGGTTGTTAGTGCCAAGCGTTTAGCTGACAAGGGTCCTGTGGTCGTCGATTGACCTTTGATGAACTGAGAACAGTATGTAATCGGCTACAGGAAGTGAGAAGAGGACCTCTTTTCTATGACCAATCAAGAGAGGTGAGTACTGTAACAATGTATACCGCAAGAGACGTAACTAGCCACGGAAAGACCTTTAGCCTCAAGGTAATCAAACCTCTTCCAAACTGTCAAGTACGAGTCGAGTGAGCTCTCTCTCTCTCTCTTTCTCTCTCTCTCGTTCTCTCGTCTCTAATTAATAAACACGGCTATTAAATTATGTACAGCACTGCAGTGTTCTCTCCCTGTCCCTCTCTCTCTCTCTCTCTGTTCCTCTCACTCTCCGTCCGTCCGTCCGTCTGTCTGTCTGTCTGTCTGTCTGTCTGTCTGTCTGTCTGTCTCCTCCACCCTCTCTTTCTCTCCCTTCCCACACACTCCACCAATTCACATCAGATGTGTGCATTACACCGATGATATTCTCTATATACTGATGCTTACTGTGTGTCACAGTGAACACGTCAATTCTCCACCCCAGCCCAGCAGTTTTCTCTCTTTCTTTCCTTCCAATGACAAGAGATCAATAGCTCGGCATCGACTAATGGTAAAGGCTCCGCTTGCTGCATAGAGCTCCCTGTTACCTGTAAGGTGTGGGTAATGCACAGAGAGGTAGACAAATAACATGACGAGAGAGAGAGAGAAATAATATGACAATAGAGAGAGAGAAATAACATGACAATAGAGAGAGAAATAACATGCCAATAGAGAGAGAGAGAGAGAGAGAAATAACATGACAATAGAGAGAGAGAAATAACATGACAATAGAGAGAGACAGGGAGAGAGAGAGACAGGGAGAGAGACAGGGAGAGAGAGACAGAGAGAGAGAGATACAGACAGGGAGAGAGAGAGATACAGACAGGGAGAGAGACAGAGAGAGAGATACAGACAGGGAGAGAGACAGAGAGAGAGATACAGACAGGGAGAGAGACAGAGAGAGAGATACAGACAGGGAGAGAGACAGAGAGAGAGAGAGATACAGACAGGGAGAGAGACAGAGAGAGAGAGATACAGACAGGGAGAGAGACAGAGAGAGAGATACAGACAGGGAGAGAGACAGAGAGAGACAGAGAGAGAAATTGCCAAATTGGCTTTTTACCAAATTACCGTACAACAGACCATGTATTCACCCTGCACACCCTAATTGACAACCAAACAAACCAAAACAAAGGCAAAGTCTTCTCATGCTTTGTTGATTTCAAAAAAGCCTTCGATTCAATCTGGCATGAGGGTCTGCTATACAAACTGATGGAAAGTGGTGTTGGGGGTAAAACATACGACATTATAAAATCCATGTACACAAACAACAAGTGTGCGGTTAAAATTGGCAAAAAACACACAAATTTCTTCACACAGGGTCGTGGGGTTAGACAGGGATGCAGCTTAAGCCCCACCCTGTTCAACATATATATCAACGAATTGGCGCGGGCACTAGAAAAGTCTGCAGCACCCGGTCTCCCCTGCTAGAATCCGAAGTCAAATGTCTGCTGTTTGCTGATGATCTGGTGCTTCTGTCACCAACCAAGGAGGGCCTACAGCAGCACCTAGATCTTATGCACAGATTCTGTCAGACCTGGGCCCTGACAGTAAATCTCAGTAAGACCAAAATAATGGTGTTCCAAAAAGGTCCAGTCACCAGGACCACAAATACAAATTCCATCTAGACACTGTTGCCCTAGAGCACACAAAAACTATACATACCTTGGCCTAAACATCAGCACCACAGGTAACTTCCACAAAGCTGTGAACGATCTGAGAGACAAGGCAAGAAGGGCATTCTATGCCATCAAAAGAAACATAAATTTCAACATACCAATTAGGATTTGGCTAAAAATACTTGAATCAGTCATAGAGCCCATTGCCCTTTATGGTTGTGAGGTCTGGGGTCCGCTCACCAACCAAGACTTCACAAAATGGGACAAACACCAAATTGAGACTCTGCACGCAGAATTCTGCAAAAATATCCTCCGTGTACAACGTAGAACACCAAATAATGCATGCAGAGCAGAATTAGGCCGATACCCACTAATTATCAAAATCCAGAAAAGAGCTGTTAAATTCTACAACCACCTAAAAGGAAGCGATTCACAAACCTTCCATAAAAAGCCATCACCTACAGAGAGATGAACCTGGAGAAGAGTCCCCTAAGCAAGCTGGTCCTGGGGCTCTGTTCACAAACACAAACACACACTACAGAGCCCCAGGACAGCAGCACAATTAGACCCAACCAAATCATGAGAAAACAAAAAGATAACTACTTAACACATTGGAAAGAATTAACAAAAAAACAGAGCAAACTAGAATGCTATTTGGCCCTACACAGAGAGTACACAGCGGCAGAATACCTGACCACTGTGACTGACCCAAAATTAAGGAAAGCCTTGACTATGTACAGACTCAGTGAGCATAGCCTTGCTATTGAGAAAGGCCGCCGTAGGCAGACATGGCTCTCAAGAGAAGACAGGCTATGTGCTCACTGCCCACAAAATGAGGTGGAAACTGAGCTGCACTTCCTAACCTCCTGCCCAATGTATGACCATATTAGAGAGACATATTTCCCTCAGATTACACAGATCTACAAAGAATCCACAAAGAATTCGAAAACAAATCCAATTTTGAAAAACTCCCATATCTACTGGGTGAAATTCCACAGTGTGCCATCACAGCAGCAAGATTTGTGACCTGTTGCCACGAGAAAAGGGCAACCAGTGAAGAACAAACACCATTGTAAATACACCCATATTTATGCTTATTTATTTTATCTTGTGTCCTTTAACCATTTGTACATTGTTAAGACAGAGAGACAGAGAGAGACAGAGAGAGACAGAGAGAGACAGAGAGAGAGAGAGAGAGAGAGACAGAGAGAGAGACAGAGAGAGAGACAGACAGAGAGACAGAGAGAGAGAGAGAGAGAGAGACAGAGAGAGAGACAGAGAGACAGACACAGAGAGATACAGAGAGATACAGACAGAGAGAGAGACAGGCAGAGAGAGAGAGAGAGACAGAAAGAGAGACATTGTTAAAACACTGTATATATATATAATATGACATTTGTAATGTCTTTACTGTTTTGAAACTTCTGTATGTGTAATGTTTACTGTTAATTTTTGTTGTTTTTCACTTTATATATTCACTTTGTATGTTGTCTACCTCACTTGCTTTGGCAATGTTAACACATGTTTCTCATGCCAATAAAGCCCTTGAATTGAATTGAATTGAAATTGAGAGAGAGATACAGACAGAGAGAGAGAGAGAGATACAGACAGAGAGAGAGAGAGATACAGACAGAGAGAGATACAGACAGAGAGAGATACAGACAGAGAGAGAGAGATACAGACAGAGAGAGAGAGAGAGGGATACAGACAGAGAGAGAGAGAGGATACAGACAGAGAGACAGAGAGACAGACAGAGAGAGATACAGACAGAGAGAGATACAGACAGAGAGAGATACAGACAGAGAGAGAGATACAAACCGAGAGAGATACAGACAGAGAGAGAGAGATACAGACCGAGAGAGAGACAGAGAGAGAGAGAGAGGGATACAGACCGAGAGAGAGAGAGAGAGAGAGAGAGAGAGAGATACAGACAGAGAGAGAGAGAGGGATACAGACAGAGAGAGAGAGAGAGAGAGGATACAGACACAGAGAGAGAGAGAGGGATACAGACAGAGAGAGAGAGAGAGAGAGGGATACAGACAGAGAGAGAGAGAGAGGGATACAGACAGAGAGAGAGAGATACAGACAGAGAGAGAGAGAGAGATACAGACAGAGAGAGATACAGACAGAGAGAGATACAGACCGAGAGAGAGAGATACAGACAGAGAGAGATACAGACAGAGAGAGAGAGATACAGACCGAGAGAGAGACAGAGAGAGAGGGATACAGACAGAGAGAGAGAGAGAGAGGGATACAGACAGAGAGAGAGACAGACAGAGAGACAGAGAGAGAGACAGACAGAGAGAGAGAGAGAGAGAGATACAGACAGAGAGAGAGAGATACAGACAGAGAGAGAGAGAGAGAGAGAGATACAGAGAGAGAGAGAGAGAGAGAGAGAGACAGACAGAGAGAGAGAGAGAGAGATACAGAGCGAGAGAGAGAGACAGAGAGATAGAGACAGAGAGATAGAGATAGAGACAGAGAGATACAGACAGAGAGAGAGAGAGAGAGACAGAGAGAGACAGAGAGAGAGACAGAGAGAGAGAGAGAGAGACAGACAGAGAGAGACAGAGAGATACAGACAGAGAGAGAGACAGAGAGAGACAGACAGAGAGAGAGAGAGACAGAGAGAGAGACATTGTTAAAACACTGTATATATATATAATATGACATTTGTAATGTCTTTACTGTTTTGAAACTTCTGTATGTGTAATGTTTACTGTTAATTTTTGTTGTTTTTCACTTTATATATTCACTTTGTATGTTGTCTACCTCACTTGCTTTGGCAATGTTAACACATGTTTCTCATGCCAATAAAGCCCTTGAATTGAATTGAATTGAAATTGAGAGAGAGATACAGACAGAGAGAGAGAGAGAGATACAGACAGAGAGAGATACAGACAGAGAGAGAGAGATACAGACCGAGAGAGAGACAGAGAGAGAGAGATACAGACAGAGAGAGAGACAGAGAGATACATACAAAAAAGGTCCAGTCACCAGGACCACAAATACAAATTCCATCTAGACACTGTTGCCCTAGAGCACACAAAAAACTATACATACCTTGGCCTAAACATCAGCACCACAGGTAACTTCCACAAAGCTGTGAACGATCTGAGAGACAAGGCAAGAAGGGCATTCTATGCCATCAAAAGAAACATAAATTTCAACATACCAATTAGGATTTGGCTAAAAATACTTGAATCAGTCATAGAGCCCATTGCCCTTTATGGTTGTGAGGTCTGGGGTCCGCTCACCAACCAAGACTTCACAAAATGGGACAAACACCAAATTGAGACTCTGCACGCAGAATTCTGCAAAAATATCCTCCGTGTACAACGTAGAACACCAAATAATGCATGCAGAGCAGAATTAGGCCGATACCCACTAATTATCAAAATCCAGAAAAGAGCTGTTAAATTCTACAACCACCTAAAAGGAAGCGATTCACAAACCTTCCATAAAAAAGCCATCACCTACAGAGAGATGAACCTGGAGAAGAGTCCCTAAGCAAGCTGGTCCTGGGGCTCTGTTCACAAACACAAACACACACTACAGAGCCCCAGGACAGCAGCACAATTAGACCCAACCAAATCATGAGAAAACAAAAAGATAACTACTTAACACATTGGAAAGAATTAACAAAAAAACAGAGCAAACTAGAATGCTATTTGGCCCTACACAGAGAGTACACAGCGGCAGAATACCTGACCACTGTGACTGACCCAAAATTAAGGAAAGCCTTGACTATGTACAGACTCAGTGAGCATAGCCTTGCTATTGAGAAAGGCCGCCGTAGGCAGACATGGCTCTCAAGAGAAGACAGGCTATGTGCTCACTGCCCACAAAATGAGGTGGAAACTGAGCTGCACTTCCTAACCTCCTGCCCAATGTATGACCATATTAGAGAGACATATTTCCCTCAGATTACACAGATCTACAAAGAATCCACAAAGAATTCGAAAACAAATCCAATTTTGAAAAACTCCCATATCTACTGGGTGAAATTCCACAGTGTGCCATCACAGCAGCAAGATTTGTGACCTGTTGCCACGAGAAAAGGGCAACCAGTGAAGAACAAACACCATTGTAAATACACCCATATTTATGCTTATTTATTTTATCTTGTGTCCTTTAACCATTTGTACATTGTTAAGACAGAGAGACAGAGAGAGACAGAGAGAGAGACAGAGAGAGAGACAGAGAGAGAGACAGACAGAGAGAGAGACAGAGAGAGACAGAGAGAGAGACAGAGAGAGAGACAGAGAGAGAGACAGAGAGACAGACACAGAGAGATACAGAGAGATACAGACAGAGAGAGAGACAGGCAGAGAGAGAGAGAGACAGAAAGAGAGACATTGTTAAAACACTGTATATATATATAATATGACATTTGTAATGTCTTTACTGTTTTGAAACTTCTGTATGTGTAATGTTTACTGTTAATTTTTGTTGTTTTTCACTTTATATATTCACTTTGTATGTTGTCTACCTCACTTGCTTTGGCAATGTTAACACATGTTTCCCATGCCAATAAAGCCCCTTGAATTGAATTGAATTGAAATTGAGAGAGAGATACAGACAGAGAGAGAGAGAGATACAGACAGAGAGAGAGAGATACAGACAGAGAGAGATACAGACAGAGAGAGATACAGACAGAGAGAGAGAGAGAGAGAGAGGATACAGACAGAGAGAGAGAGAGGGATACAGACAGAGAGACAGAGAGACAGACAGAGAGAGATACAGACAGAGAGAGAGAGATACAGACAGAGAGATACAGACAGAGAGAGAGAGATACAAACCGAGAGAGATACAGACAGAGAGAGAGAGATACAGACCGAGAGAGAGACAGAGAGAGAGAGAGAGGGATACAGACCGAGAGAGAGAGAGAGAGAGAGAGAGAGAGAGAGATACAGACAGAGAGAGAGAGAGGGATACAGACAGAGAGAGAGAGAGAGAGAGAGAGGGATACAGACACAGAGAGAGAGAGAGGGATACAGACAGAGAGAGAGAGAGGGATACAGACAGAGAGAGAGAGAGAGAGGATACAGACAGAGAGAGAGAGATACAGACAGAGAGAGAGAGAGAGATACAGACAGAGAGAGATACAGACAGAGAGAGATACAGACCGAGAGAGAGATACAGACAGAGAGAGAGAGATACAGACAGAGAGAGATACAGACAGAGAGAGAGAGATACAGACCGAGAGAGAGACAGAGAGAGAGGGATACAGACAGAGAGAGAGAGAGAGAGGATACAGACAGAGAGAGAGACAGACAGAGAGACAGAGAGAGAGACAGACAGAGAGAGAGACGAGAGAGAGAGATACAGACAGAGAGAGAGAGAGATACAGACAGAGAGAGAGAGAGAGAGAGAGATACAGAGAGAGAGAGAGAGAGAGAGAGAGATACAGACAGAGAGAGAGAGAGAGAGAGAGAGATACAGAGAGAGAGAGAGAGACAGAGAGATAGAGACAGAGAGATAGAGACAGAGAGATACAGACAGAGAGAGAGACAGAGAGAGACAGAGAGAGACAGAGAGAGAGACAGAGAGAGAGAGAGAGAGACAGACAGAGAGAGACAGAGAGATACAGACAGAGAGAGAGA
>NC_056457.1:34972734-34975234 GCF_018296145.1 Oncorhynchus tshawytscha | reverse complement strand
GACACCACCTTCATTAACTACTACAGTAGAGCTCAGATACATACAACCTGTCTAACCTTGCTGCACTGACACCACCACCACACAGACGACACCATTCTGTATACTTCTGGCCCTTCTTTGGACACTGTGTTAACTAACCTCCAGACGAGCTTCAATGCCATACAACTCTCCTTCTGTGGCCTCTAACTGCTCTGAAATGCAAGTGAAACTAAATGCATTCTCTTTAACGAATCACTGCCCGCACCTGTCCGCCCGACTAGCATCACTACTCTGGATGGTTCTGACTTATAATATGTGGACAACTACAAATATCTGGGTGTCTGGTTAGACTGTAAACTCTCCTTCCAGATTCACATTAACACTTCCAATCCAAAATTAAATCTAGAATTGGCTTCCTATTTCGCAAACAAAGCATCCTTCACTCATGCTGCCAAACATTCCCTCGTAAAACTGACCATCCTACCAATCCTCGACTTCGGCGATGTCATTTACAAAATAGCCTCCAACACTCTGCTCAGTAAATTGGATGCAGTCTATCACAGTGACATCAGTTTTGTCACCAAAGCCCCATTTTCTACCCACCACTGCGACCTGTATGCTCTCATTGGCTGGCCATCGCTTCATATACGCCATTAAACCCACTGGCTCCAGGTCATCTATACGTCTTTGCTAGGTAAAGCCCCACCTTTTCTCAGCTCACTGGTCACCATCGCAGCACCCAACCGTAGCACGCGCTCCAGCAATTATATTTCACTGGTCACCCCCAAAACCTATTCCTCCTTTGGCCGCCTTTCCTTCCAGTTCTCTGCTGCCAATGACTGGAACGAATTGCAAAAATCGCTGAAGCTGGAGACTTATATCTCCCTCACTAACTTTAAGCATCAGCTGTCAGAGCAGCTCACAGATCATTGCACCTGTACATAGCCCATCTGTAAATAGCCCATCCAACTACCTCATCCACATAGTTATTTTTTTTTTGCTCCTTTGCACTCCATTATCTTTACTTGCACATTCATCTTCTGCACATCCATCACTCAAGTGTTTAATTGATAAATTACTTCGCCACTACGACCTATTTATTGCCTTACCTCCTTAATCTAACTTCATTTGCAAACTCTGTATATAGATTTTTCTATTGTGTTATTGACTGTACGTTTGTTTATTCTATGTGTAACTCTGTGTTGTTGTTTGTGGAAAAAAAAACAGGCGATCTAACTCCAGGCAACGAGAGAGAGAGACAGAGAGAGAGAGAGAGACACAATGTAGAGTGAAAGAGAGAGACACAATGTAGAGTGAAAGAGAGAGAGAGAGACAATGTAGAGTGAAAGAGAGAGAGAGAGAGACAATGTAGAGTGAAAGAGAGAGAGAGAGAGAGACAATGTAGAGTGAAAGAGAGAGAGAGAGAGACAATGTAGAGTGAAAGAGAGAGAGAGAGAGAGGGAGAAGGAGATCCAGGAGAGTGAGAGTGAAAGAGAGAGAGAACTACCCGGCAGAGCTAAATCTCCTGGTTGACAGTATGCCACCCAGGCTGTCTCCAAAGGTTAAAGGGGGTTAACACAGCCACTGTAAGGCCATGAATATCCTATTTTTTACATGGGCCCACAAGGTGCTTGTAAAACTAGTGCACAATACAAGGAATAATATATATTTGTAGTTATTAATTTAACTAGGCAAGTCAGTTAAGAACAAATTCTTATTGAGAATGACGGTCTACCCCGGCCAAATCCTCCCCAAACCCCGACGATGCTGGGCCAAAAATATGCCACCCTTTGGGACTCCCAATCACGGCTGGATGTGATACAGCCAGGATTTGAACCAGGGACTGCAGTGACACGTCTTGCACTGAATTGCTGTGCCTTAAACCGCTGTGCCACTTGGGAGCACAATAAGATGCCATATGGATTTAAATCAATAAACTATCAATTACACGATTAGGTTTTTGTCATGTTGGTTAATAACTGATTTTTGCATGTATTTGATGGAACCTATATGATGGAACCTATATGATGGAACCTCTATGATGGAACCTCTATGATGGAACCTATTTGATGGAACCCCTATGATGGAACCTATTTGATGGAACCTATTTAATGGAACCTCTATGATGGAACCTATATGATGGAACCTATATGATGGAACCTATATGATGGAACCTATATGATGGAACCTATATGATGGAACCTATATGATGGAACGCATGTGATGGGGACATGGGCATACTTTAGGCCCAATGGGACAATAAAGACGACCATCTCTCTCCAGTCTGCCTGGCACGGCCAACACACGACCATCTCTGTCCAATCTGCCTGGCACAGCCAACACACGACCATCTCTGTCCAATCTGCCTGGCACAGCCAACACACGACCATCTCTCTCCAGTCTGCCTGGCACAGCCAACACACGACCATCTCTCTCCAGTCTGCCTGGCACAGCCAACACACGACATCTCTGTCCAATCTGCCTGGCATGGCCAACAGACGCTCATCTCCCTCCAGTCTGC